>NW_027481128.1:0-188852 GCF_050403485.1 Sporobolomyces salmoneus
CAAACGGGTTGACTCTTCCTCTCGCGAGACTGTTCGAGGGGATCGCGAGATTTGAATTCACAAGGCGGGAGAACAGAAGAATCGAACCATCGAGGACCGTTGCGCCGATGACTCGTTCCGAGAGAAGGGTTGGGGCATCGGGATTACTAAAAGCTTCACCTTCGACTCGACAGAAAGGTAAAGGTCGGAAAGGATGCGCAGCAGAGAGGGATAGCAAAATTAGGGCTACAGGATGAGTATGGCTGGCAGGCCAAAGCGAGGGTATGAGAGCTCAGTGATATATGGAGACCTGGGTAACCGAATGTAGGGACAGAACAAAGTGAAACGAAGCAGGCAAAAAATCCAACAAAATCCTAGTCTCCTTCGTCTTCTTCCATCTCATTCATCTTTTCCACACGTTTCATACTAGCATCAGCAGAGGGAGGGGGGGCGAACGTTCGAGAGGCGTCGATGTTGTTGATACCTGTGAGAATTGTGTCGATGAAGGTGTTTCCGGCAGGACTGGGATCGAGGAGCGTTTTGATGAAGGAATCGTAACCTGTTTCAGGAATGTTTCGGAAGAACTCGATGCTCTTGCGAAGTGTTTCTCTATTGTGCTTGATCGCAGTCGAGTTCCCTCGCCCGTCTCCCAAATTCGAAGCCGCAGTGGAAAGTCGCATCGTGTTGCGAGAGGCGCTCCAACCTTTGAAGGTGAGATCTTGAATGACCGGGACATTAGCCTTCCAACCGTGTCGGTGCCGAGGGTGGTCGTTCGAAGAGATCGACGGCATGAAGGGATGTTTAGAGTCGGGAGGAAGATCAAGAGGAAGTCCCGGGTTGATGGGGTCGTGCTGTGAAAAGCAGCGAGATCGTCAGTGGTGAGCGAGCAGACAAGTAGCGGAAACATCAGCTCACGAAGAAGACCTTCGTTGAAGCATCGAATGAATCATATTTTCTTTTTACGAGGATTGAATCAGCGACAAAGCAAATTGAGTTTGCATAGAGAGTGACCCCTATCGATCGAACGTGGACGATGAGCTCAGTATAGCTCATCAGGAGAGAGTAGAATGACTAACAAGGGTTGTCACCTCCAAAGCCATAATCCTCTCGGAGGGGGAACTTGGACCACTTCAATAACAATCGGCAAACGTCGCCTACGCTCTGTCTCAGAGTACGAAGACCGATCAGCGCTCGTGAATACGAAGTGAGCGAAGTGGAGGGACGAACCTCGGTACCATTACTAGTCAGTGCAATAATACCGGATCCTTCTCCCTCTCGCGTCTTCTTGAAGACCATGTTGTAGTTGTCTTTGAACTCTGTGTTAGTCATCGAGAGCCAATCAGTGCTCATTCAGGTAACAGAGAGAGGCAGCTTGAAGTAGAGTCACCTCTATCGAGTGATTCCGAAAGTTTACGAATCTCGACTTCGAAACCGGGAGGGATTACGTTGTTGAGCTTCATTCCGGGTCGAACAGGGGGGTTCGAGTCGATATCGAGTTGAGCGCCGGTCTCCAGAAACTCGTCATCCGACATCTGTTGAAGTTGTTCATTCGCAAATTCGTCGAAGTCGTCCGCCGTGATTCCCATATGTTCGAGGTAGTCGTCGAAGGCTGTGGAAAGAACACAGTCAGTCAGGGCACGAGAGTCAGCGAGAAACCGATGAAGCCAGGGAACTCACTAGGTAAAGGAGTAGCGAAGTTTACTCCGAGTAATTCGAGAATGCGTGTATTGGCCAAGAGAACGTCCTTGATGCGAGAGACCGGAAGAGTACCTCGGAGATATCGAGGACAAGGGATTCGATGACATTTGTAGGCGGCTTTGGAAAGTTTGAGAAGACGAGAGTGAGACTCGAGGAGGGGAGCGTTCTCGTTGACGATTCCGTTCGTTCCTTCAGAAATCGATATGCCAGCGAACATGAAGGAGAGGAGAGTACACGGCCATCTGAGAGCGTCGGATAGTGTCAACTACGTCTAGCGAGAAGCGTCGAAATCGAGAGAAGCGAGATGCACCGATATTTGAAGAAATTAAGTTGTAGCGAGACTGGTCCGAGATTTAATTCCGAGTTCTGAAGAATAATTCGTTCTCAGTGTGGGTTGGGGCGAGAGAATAAGCGAAGAACTAACCATCACTGGAATGACTTCCCCGTTCACTAATCCGATAACGATTTGATCAAAGTGGTCGATTGAGACCAATCCTACAGTTCCCGAGAGGAAAGTAAGTATTGAAGCTGAAGAGCGTGAAGAAGAGGCGGAGAAGAGGCGGAGGAACTTGCCGTCTGAATTCGCAACCCATTCTCGAACTTCTCGAACTGTTCCCGAAGCAGGGAGAGATAGCAGAGGTTCGCCGGTTAAACAACTCCTAATCGTTTCCATTCTCTGCTTCTTCGAACCTCCTCCAGCGTTGTCGTCCACCACTTCCGTCGAAACGTACTTCCTGACGATATGACTCGTTAGGCTTTCTCGTTGCTTGATAGACGCTCCTCGGTATTGATCGATTCTGTTAGTAGCCCGTGTCACGCTTCTCTTGACGCGCTCCGACTGACGACCGTAATCACCAGCGATTCTTAGCTAAACTTCGGATGAAAAGTGAAACGACGAAACGAACCATCGCACTACTTTCGGCTTTTCGGCCAAAAGAGACGAGAAGTCAGTTATGCCATGCTATTCTGTACGTATAGGCTAAGAGGAGCCGAGCGAACCTTTGGATTCGCGTCGGAGTTCCTCCTCTAGACTCATTCCGGGTCGAGGGATCCTTCCTGCTTTCCATTCCTCCTGTACCCTCATGACCTCTTCCCAGCTCAACTCTCCACTCTCCTGAAGCTCAAGGAATCCTTCGTAGATCTCCGCGACCTCGGCCGACCTGGTACCGGTTCTATCCGCAAACGAGATCTCGGCGGTGTAAACCCCTGCTTGACGACGTACGCAGTGACATTGGATCTGATAGGAGTAGTTTCTGAGGAAGACTTGGACGTGGTCATCTGAGATTCGATAGAAAGTGAGTGAGGCGGAACAAGGGAAAAAGAGAGAGAACTGACCATAGATAATCTTACGGAGTGGTTTTCGGTACTTGTTGACTTCTAGGAGAAACGTCTCGTTCCAACGAGAATCTGCACGAGGGTGACGTTCGTCGGCCGCGAGAGACGAGAGAGCCGTTAGGAGTGAAAGTCCTCTGAGTGCGATGTTGTTCAGTGAGCTGATCGCTCGTTCGTACGAGGTTGATCGTTGGGTTGGTGGGACGGAAGTTTCGAGACGTTGATTAGTGATGACATCTATTGGAGTGAATGGTGAGGAGGAGGCGGGGAGATTGTCATCGGGTGAGTGATGAAAATTAAATCGATTTACCGAGCCGGAAATCCTCTTCTTCTACTGTCCCCTGGTGGCTACTACCCGTTGCTACTTTCCAAGCTCCTGGACGGCTAGACGGTTCCAAATGCGCAACGACCAAGCCCCTCTTGTCGTTTCCCCGACCTAATCCCAATTCCTCACCTGCGTCTCGAACGATCGCTTCGAATTCGGTTTCGTTCAACTCTCTTCCAGCCACTGCTCCCTCTGCGGCGGTGATCCTCTCCTTCACCTTGATCTTCATATTCTTGCAGAGCTCTTCACGCGCGTCGTCATTCCTCGAGAGATGGTCTGAAATGTTGAAGTAAACGGTTTGGCGCTCGACGGACGGTATGGCAGGCTCTCGTTGGACGCAGAGTTTCTGTCTTCTTTGATTGTATTTGGTCTTAAGAGGTTGAAAGGATCTGTTGCTTCTTGGATGATCACTGTAAGGGAGAGATGGAGTTTGTTCGGGCGGTCCCGAGGAGCGTGTTTTGCGGGTCGGAGGGGGGTCGCTTGGTGGTACTGACTGTCGTCGCTTAGCCATTGTGCTGTTGCGAGCTAGTATGAGGAGTGAAAGAAGAAGGAAATTGATCTGAAACTACTTCTCGAAACTTCTCCTTCATCTCGTTCCCCCGTCGTTGCATTCGAGGCTTTGTAATCTCGTTCACAGATGAAGTAAGAGGTTTTTGCATGCTAGCACAAGCGTTACAGAGCGATACGAGTAGCGCTGAGTAGAGGGGACAGCGCTTTCTGTGGCTGATTCCCTTTCAATCCATGTTGCTCGAGTGGAGCCTGACGCTATCTACTCCGTTCACTATTGCATTCTTACACATCCAGTGCATGTGGCGGTCAAGCGCTGGCACATCAATAACTGAGGTTTGCGAGACCTTCGAGAGCGACCGAAAACGATTTCTTTCGCAAAAAAGGTTCGAAATTTGCTCCTTCGCAGGGATCGAAGACTTTTCGTCGCGAGCGAGGTTGATTTCTTGCGAAATCAATGCCCAAGCTCACACGTCAAAAAAAAAAACGGGTTATGTACTTGCAAGCTTGCGCTCTGCTGGAACAGACAATACATCTCTTCGCCGAACTCATCTCGCGAGTATTCGCCCATTTCGTAACCCTCCCGTTTGCACCTTCCACCGTCGGCATTTGATGGCATTGGCGGGACGAGGGGGATCTCATCGTTTCGATCCGTGTAGAGAGTTCGAGTAAAGATCGCTTTCGGGTCCCCAATCAGACTCCCTGCTCGGTGCAGCTTGTAATTCTCCGCCTTGTCATTCACCTGGTCTCTGGAGTCACTCAGTTCTTCGCGCATAGGAAGCAGACCTTCGTTCCGAGAAAAGAGCTTCGTCAGTCGTTCGTGCAAATTCATGAGTTTTCCTTTTCGCTTCCCGTTCTTGACTCCTTTGGCGGTGCTTCTTCCTCAAAGTCTTCTTTTCCGTCCTACGTTGGCGAATCGTGTCTCCCATCCATCGCATGCCGAAGGGTAAGAGCAAAGCTGTCGCTTTGTTTGCCTTGTCGTTTCCCTGTCTCCTCGAGTTCCGTTCAGCTTCAGCGTCGAGATGCTCGCTATTGAAACCGGGATCGTTTGCTGAGAGAGGTTGTCGAATCGGTTTCGCAAGAGGTTCGAGTCGCTCCGTGTCAATACTCAGGGACACCCATCCTGTATCCGTTTAAGGGATGGCTCGAAAGAGCCTGGCGTAAGGCTATCACTCGGAAAGACTCGTCTTGTTCTATACTGTTCTTTCCAATCGACACCCTTACAGATCATCGCCGCCGTCGACCGAGGATTCGCGTTCCTCCCTCCTCGCTGTCTCTCCTCTTCATCCTTCTCCCCCTCTTCACTCACGTATCATACCCTACTACCCGAGTCCGAACATCCTCTGACAAAGATGCATAATGAAGGGGGAGACGGATCCTCAATGGAGGTTTTTGGCGGGTACGAAACCGGCGAGAGGGGAACCGATGAGTGGGAAACAAGAGGAGGTTTTATGGAGGATTGAGGGAGGGAAAGAGGCAGAGAAAGTCGAGAGATTGATCGAGGGAATGGGATTGCCGAATGGGATGGGATGGAGTAGGGATGGGAAAACTTTGTGAGAAACCTTTTTTCTTTCTCCTCTGTTCAGTCTCTGGACTGTCTGACTAAGCGCATCAAATCAATGAATGTAGGTTCGTGACGGATTCTGCGAATTGTGGGATCACTCAATCAGATTACGACCCGTCTTCCAGCAAACTCAGTAATCATCGCGCATTCGCCTCTTCACCTCGTTCGAGTCCTCCGACTCAAATCCGACCTCGAATTCCTCTCCTCTCAGCAATTGCTCTCGGTTCCATGATAGCAGAGTCTGTGGGTGATGATGTACCGGCAACTGAGCTCAGAGCACAGCTGAACCGATTTCCCTTCACTCACGAGTGACGGAAGCCGGAGTGTTCAGATTGCTACAGAGCGAACCACGTCAGCTCAGCCGCGCAGTTCTATCTTGTGAGCGGCTGCGTACCCATAGATCTCAGGACCAGTTCCTTCGAAATCGAAAATCGCCGACCCATTTTCCTCGTCGATCGTAACGTTGAGCTCGATTGGTGTTCCATCGTCGAGGTGATCGATCGCATGTAACTTGTTCGTCTTCTGTGCTTGAGCAACTCGTTTCAAGAGGTTCCTGACGGCCAACTCCGCGTTGTCTCGAATCCACAGCATATACTTCTGAACGACTTCGAGCGAGTACTCCTTGATGAATAGTCGAATGAGGGAAGCTCCTTTCTGATTCGCCGAGATTTGAGCTTTGAGATCGGATTCGATGTCGCCAAGGCATCGAGTTCCACTGCAACCGGGATGTTTCGCAGGTTCTTCGACGAGGTAGCGCAAGAGTTCGGATCGGTTGTATTTCCCCTTGTCGACGATCTTGAACGAGACGATGGAGGCGCCTTCTTCGAAGATAGTCTTCGAGTTCGGCGGCATTGAACCAGCAGTGATTCCACCAATCTGAGCCGTATCGGAGCGAATGATGAGCTTGAAACGCCGGACCATTCGACGACGAAACGACTCACATCAGCGTGATGACCTCGAGAAGCGACGAAGAAGATAATCTCGTCGCCATCGAAAACGGGAGTGATAGCTTGTGAGATCGCAACTGAAGCGATCAGAGTTTCGCAACATAGATCCAGCGAGGAACGTTCTCACCCGTGATGTCAGGTAGATGCGAGCCTCCAGCGACGGGATGATTCGTCAGAATGACGTCTCCAGGACTACAGTAGAGTGCGAACAGAGCAGTAAGAGGGTCATTGTGTGACGCGAAACGAAAACGAAAACGAGAATGGAAACTCACTTCAAATCCCCTTTCAACAATTCGATCTGATACCTCACCGCGAAACTCATCGATCCCAGATGGACCGGTAAATGTGGAGCATTCGCAATCAGATCTCCATTTGGGGAGAAGATCGCGCACGAATAGTCGAGTCGTTCTTTGATGTTGGTTGAAATCGAGGTCTTTTCGAGAGCCCTTCCTTGAGCTTCTGCGATGGACATGAAGCTGTAGCCAGAGATACAGCATCGTAGAGTCAGCTTGAGCGAGCTCAGAGAGCGATCATTCAATCTTCCAGAATCAGTCCGCTCTAGCTGCTGATGAAACCGCAGGTGGGCTTACCGGTTCGCAAAGAGAGATAGTAAGATGGGGTCTGGCTTCTCCTGCTGCCCATCGCGAGGTGTCGAGTCGGAAGCGGACATGCAGGCTCTGCGGGAAAGTGGAGAGAGAGGGGAAGTCTGTAGAGGCTGTTCGTCGTTCGCTGCTTATGTCTTGACTGTTGACGGATGTAAGGTTGTGTGAGCTGTAGCGCTGAAGTCGAGGTGAGAGGTGACAGGTCAGAGGAAGAGCTGAATTTCGGTCATCGCACATAAGTTCAGTTTCGCAGGCAAGACCCACATTCTCCAGAGAGCCTCTGACCCGACTGACAACATGATGATCAAGAAAAGCGAATGTTTCATTCCGTCTCAAGAAAACAGCAAGAGAAGCAAGAGAACACAGAGAGATATGACGAAACTCATAGCTGAAGTATTGATTGATGCGGCGACGGAGGGGGAATCAGAGGGACAAGACAGAGAGAGAGTACAAGAAGTACAGAGAACGTGTTGTTGAGACAAGAAAGAAGCAGAGATAAGGTGAGGGAAGTAGTTTTTGTCGAACCGTGTTTCGAGCTGATTCATATTTTGGAGAAGATGGCGAAGATTGAGGTTTTATCGTCGAGGGTAAGGATCGTTAGGAAGCGGAGGAGGGTACCTCGGTCCAGGTCCGGGAGACATGGGTCGTCCGTAGCCGTTCTGAGGATGGAGAGGCGGTCGGTGATTCGAGTAGTAAGGATCGCCACCATTCGAAGGTGGAGGTCCGTAGCCATTTCGGTCACCACGACGAGGGGAGAGAGATCGACGACGTTCCATTCTGCGGAGGAATGTGTGAGCTCCCCGTAACTCCAGGAAATGGAGAGCAAGGTAAAACTCACCTCGGAGATCGTTCACCGTACACGCTACCTGGTCTTCCTCGATCATCTCGATCACGATCCCTTTCTCTCTCCCTCTCCCTTTCCCTCGGAGGGTAAGGCCCGTAACGTCCTCCCGAAGGAACTCGTTCTTCTCTCGGATCGTAAGCTGGTCCATCGTGAGGGAAACCAGGAGGACCCAGGGGCGGAGGTCCACCACGCGAGTAAGGATCGAGAGGAGGAGGAGGTCCAGCACCGTAAGGAGGACGAGAGTCGATCGAACCGTTTCGACCTCCGTAAGGCATTGGAGGCATTTCGGGAGAACGACCTGGTGGTCCGGAAGGAGGAGGAGGACCGTAGCGATCAGAGTAAGGATCATTGCGAAGAGGAGGAGGAGGGTATGGGCCACCGTTCGAAGGCGGAGGCGGATAAGGAGCTCGATCGAAAGGAGCGTTCATCGGAGGAGGAGCGTAAGGAGGATAATCGTCACGAAGCGGCGGGGGAGGTCCAGCTCGGCCGTAGTAAGGATCAGGACCACGATTGCCGTAAGCTGGAGGCGGAGGTCCAGCGTTGTAGCGATCGAACGGAGGCATGTCGTATCGAGGAGGGTAGTTCGGGCCAGGAGGAGGGGGACCTCGACTCATTGGAGGAGGAGGAGGACCGCTGTTGCGTCCACCGCGAGGGCCTTTCGATCTGGAAAACGAGAGAAGAGACAAAGGTCAGCCTGAACTGAACACACGCCAGCGAAGAGACAGGAAACGAGAAACCAAGCGAACTCTTTCGGGGGTCTTCAAGTAGTGGGGTATATAATTGTAGTGAGATAGGTGATTCGCGAAGGGGTTGAAAGCCAAAGAGAAGAGAGAAGAGAAAATCAAGTCAGAACGGAGAACCGAGCAACGATGGCTGAAAAGGGGGAGGGTCTCAAGGTAGAAGATGTTGAGACGCCCCGGAGACAGATACGAGAAAACTTTGTAACGCACCCGTTGATCCACATCGGTTTCCTCGCATCTGAAGGTCGATCACTTCCTGGCGGGTTTCGTAACGGCATCTTGTCGGCATCTGGACATTCTCTCGCCCAGTGATCCAATGAACCGCAGACAAAGCATCCAGATTTCGAACTCGGAGGGGCGCCGAGTAGTGGGAGCGGGAACGGATTCGAAGACGGAGGTTCAGAACCGCCTTTACTCGTCGCAGATTCGGGAGCGCGCGCGAGTGAAAGTTCGACTTTGATCTGAGCTCCCAAGAAATGTCCTTCGTTGTATCGATCGACGGCTTCTTTCGCGTGCGTTGGATCGTTGTATTCCTGATAAATTGAGCGAAAGTTCGAAAGAGTGAGTTGTGACTCTCACGAGCGACTCGATCGAGGGAGCTGCTCGCAGCCTTATGAGGAGTACAGTGGGTGGTAACTTACGACGAACCCAAACCCTCTTTTCAGAGTGCAAGAACAAGGACCGATTTGACCGAAACAATCCTCCAAATCTGCGAGCGTCGCCGTTTCTGGCAACCCGCCGACCCAAAGCTTTGAAGGGTTGTAGCCACCGATGAGTAGAGCTCCTGCAGCAGTTCGTCTACCGGGAGCAGCATCGACGTAGCCTCTTTCTGACATCGTTTCTACCTGAACGCGAGTCTGTTCGTCGGATCGGAAGAGGAGAGTACGTTGCTTGCTTGCTGGAGTGAGTTACAGTCGGATTCGAAGATCGGAATGCGCGCGAGTAGTCTTGCGGACGAGTTCCAGAGAATGAGGTCGGATGGAAGAAGATGGAAAAGATGAGAATCGATCGGGGCCGAGGCGGGCGAGGAGATACTGCAGTCCTGAAAGATCAAGAAAGCTCTACACTTTACGCTTGAGATCCCGCAAGCGAGCGATCAGTGCGGTGAGGGGAAGGGGGGAGTTGGGAGGAGAAGAGATGGAATTCAAAAACTCTCTCTCTGTTTCGATCACTCGGTCATGGCTTCACCTTCGCTCTGGGGAACTGCAGCCGCTTGTTCATTGACTGCTGGATTGATTGGATATGTGAGTCTATCCCGATCGCCTCCCGAAGCCGTCGCTGATCTGTTCTGCTGCAGTTTGTCGGAGTTGGTTCAACTCTTCCCATCACAGTGAGCCTGAGCGCCCCTCGAAATTGTCTGTCGTAAGCTGACATGTACACACTATCGTAGCGATCAATCGAGAAAGGGAAACAAGCTGCGGAGGCGGAAGACTCTGACTACGAAACTGATTCTGAAGCGGGAGACGACGATGAACTCAAGTTTGTCAACGCAGAAGGAGATGAGCCTTGCAAACTCGTACGCGTACCTCACTTTAGCTCCTCTCGACGTGGTCTGACCCCCGTTTGTGGCCAGGTTCTCGTCGTCCGAACCGATTTAAATATGAACAAAGGCAAAATCGCTGCTCAATGCGGGTATGCTACCTCTTTCTCGCTCTCTTGTGTTCTCACACTGATCTCATAATGCGATAGTCACGCCACCCTCGCTTGCTACAAGAGCCTGAATCGCTCGAACCCAAAGGTGAGTTTCGAATTTGCCGTTTTCCTTTTTTCATTCGCCATCTTGCTCACAACGCACTCCCTCGTCGAACAGCTCATCAACCACTGGGAACGAACAGGGTAATGCAAGCTCCCGGCGCTGATCTCGATCGCTCGCTGACCTCTTTCTGGTCGAACGCAGACAAGCTAAAATTGCAGTGAAATGTGATTCCGAAGACGAGCTCCTCATCCTCCAGGCCACCGCGAAATCACTCGGTATCTGCGCTCGTTCAATTCAAGATGCGTAAGTCCTCGACACGCTTCCAAGTTCGATTGACAACGCACTGAGCTCAGTCTTTCTCCCCTCCTCGTGCGCAAACAGCGGTCGTACTCAAGTCGCTGCAGGCAGCACCACAGTACTCGGTATCGGACCAGCTCCCGTTCGTCTCGTCAATCAAGTAACGGGGAATCTCAAGCTCTTGTAAATCTTGTCTCTTACATTTGAAACGAGAACAAACCCAGAATTTACCATCTTCTCTCTTCTTTCCTTTGCATCGTTCGTAGGAGAGAATTCTCGACGTTGGCTCGACGACTTCGACGCTGAGCTTCAGTCACGTCACGGACGAAAGCTCGAACCCTGCCTCCGCGGTGAAATCACGGACCTTCAAATTGGAGGAACGAATCAAACGCACAGTCACCCACCTCTTTCTTTCCTTCAGTTCACTTCCCCGTTTTCTTCGAAATGCCTCGACGACAATCGAAAGAGAACGCCCGTGATCGTCACGACGATTTCCTCAGTGAATCGGACCTTTCTTCCTCTTCGTCCTCGTCTTCTGAATCCGAGACCGGAAAAAGGGAACCGTACCGAGACGTACCTACCAACTCTGCGACTCGTTCCGAAGGTACTCGAAAGGGATACGTCAATGCCCCAGAGTTGCCATCGAGCGATGAAGAATACCAACTTGAGGACGAGGAGAAATTGATCGGTCAAATGATCAATAACAACAAGAAGAAGCAGAAAGGAACGAAGAGTAAGAAGGTTTGGACAATGAGGAGTGGAACGGAACCCATCGTGAGTGTTCAAGTGCCGCTCATCGAGGTCGTCTCATAACTGAGCTCGAAAACCTTTTTCGTGAAAATTCAGCAAGGAGCCTACGCCGCCGGAGGAGGAGGAGGCGGAGGATCCAACGGATGCATGATCATTGGTGCCATCTTTGGTATCTTAGCTCTCGTCGTTGTCGTCCTTGGAGTGGTCGGATGGAATCAAAAAGGCTGGTTCCCTAGTCTCTCGGGAGGTTCAGCCTCCTCGAGCTCGTCCTCGACTGGTCTGAGCTCGACTCACACAGGTGAGCTTTACTTTCTTTCTTTCTCTCTATCCTTCAATCTTATGAGCTCATGCCATACGGTTTATGGGAACAGGATCGAGCACTGGTAGCTCAACGTGAGTTTCCGGCTTATCGCGCAAGTCCTCGCTTCGCAGTCGCTAACTTGTCGATATTTTTCGTAGCTCGACCGCATTATCGACTTCAACCTCGTCCGGAGCGCTCTCCTCTTCTTCTTCCGACAAGACGGGCGCAACTGCAGCTCCAACCGGTACCGGTACCGCGACGTCTACCGGAACCCTCACGGGCGAATCGACGGACGCATCAGAAACCGGTTCGGAAGCGACCGATCCTGGAACGGCCACAGGAAAGGAGACGGATACTGCGACTTCGACGGGTACTGCTGTCGAAGGTGAAGAGACTCACGCGCCCGGCGAAGGGGAAGAAGAGGGAGCGACCAATACCCTTAAACCCGTAGAAGGTTCGACTCAGACTGAGACGGGAGGTAAGCCCGAAGAGACTGGGAAGACGAAACATCCCGAGGAAGAAGAAGAGACCGGAGCTGGTGGAGGGGATGGACCTATGGGCCTCATGCCGACGAAACGAGCTTGAACAACATTTCGATAGTTTTCTCTCCCCTTCATGTTTATCACCCACACTCTCTCTTCCTTTGTCTTCTTTCTGTGAGACTTCTCTTTGTTACCACTTGTTCTTCATTCAGATTTGATCACTATTCAAACCCTGCACGGACCCGTATTCGTTACAACCCGGTCGAAGGCTAAGCTCAACAACCCCGTCTATAGACCAGCGCGAACGACACCTTCTTGTACCTACATGGATTATGCGAGCTTCAGTGACGGCGGGTTGGGAGATAAGACTCGCGAAACTTACGCAAACTACGGCCAATTCTCCATTTCGCTTATAAATTCGACCTTGTACCAACCCTCTTCCGTTCTTCGTCACGGGACTTTGCATGTAGAACAACATCCTACAGTAGTGAAACAGTCAGCATAATTCACGTGAGCATGTTCGAAGGAGAGAGACCCACCAATCGTCGACTTGAAGATCCTCGTTGTAGAAATACATTGAATGATCTAGAGATGCTAGCATTCCTAGTCGAGGTCTCGTCGATGAACCGAGTCCTGATGCGCGCGCTGCAGTGCCAATGAAGTTGAGGCTGTTTCAGGGCGGCGAAAACAAGGTCAGTCTAGCTGTGTGAGACCTCGAGAGGCGCGAGTTTGGACGTACTCTGAGGCATAGGCGAGTACACACTGTCAGGTTGAACAGGTCAGAAGACGCCAGACGTCAGCATGAACGAGCCAAAACGAGGTAAGACTAGAGAAAGAAAAGCTCACTTTTTGAAACGCTGGATCATTCATCACGGGAGCTCGAGAGCGGAACCAGTACAATTGTCTGCCGGAGATTGGGCAACGTCAGCTCCACGTCTCCGGAGCAGGAAAGGCTAAGACATACTGTTGCGAAGCGGATCGCTCATAGCTGAAAATGTGTCCAATGTCTCTCCTGTCGTACGGTAGAAGCGGTGCAAGCGTCAGTGTTTTCAGCTGCAAGTAGTCGAAGGCAAGACGGGAATGGGCTTACTTGTCGGTGTTGCGGATTTCGATACTCGACAACTTACGTTCCTCGATTTGTCGTTCGACACTGTCAATCGAGCGCGTGAGCAAAGAGTGCAAGAATCGAGTGGATTGTATGCGCTCACTAGTCCTTGAGCTTGTTCGGTAAACTTCCAGCCATTCCCAACGCTTTCTTCAACACGATTTCCGTACTTTCGCATTCTTCCGGTTCCGGAATCTTCTCCCCCAGGCTCTCCTTCTTCTCCTGTTCATCTTCTTCAGTCCTTGTATACTTGAGGGGCCATCTCGGTAGTCCTAATTCTCGAACGGGTTGTTTGGGTTCCGGTAAGGCAAAAGAGCAGGTTAGGGTGAAGATTGGAGTTCCGGCTTGAGTTGCGAGGACGGTACGAGTTGCGTAGGATTGACCGTCGCGGAGACGTTGCACGGAGTAGAGGACGGGGATATCGGCGTTACCAAAGTTGAGGAAATAGCACTAGATGAAGAGTTTTCGTTTTGAGCAACAGTCGCACATGTGGGAGACGCGAAGAACAGCGTACGTGGAGAGAGTGCAGACTCTTCTTCGTGTCGGCGTCGTCCCTGCGTACTGATTTCGTGGCAGCCCAAGCAGCCTCTGTTTGTGCGAGTGAGCGAGAAAGGAAAATAGATCGAAAGCATGGTCAGCTCGAAGTACTGTTTCCATCAGGAGGCAGAACGATGCTTACGAGCGATTATTTGACCTCCGAATACACCTCTTCCTGCTCCCGGCTGTTACAAGGTAAGAGGTTGAAGGAGACGATGAGTACAAAAGCCCGGTTCCGGACGAGTCGCGCAGGATTGGCCTTACCTTCCAGAGTTCCTTCGACCTGTACAGGTCCCTATCGATGTCCTCCAGGTCCTGTCTCGAGACGAGGACTGAGTTTCGGCAACTCGGTGGAGAGAACCGGAAGAAGAGGGGGAAGAAGGGAAACATACGATAGCCGAGATGATTGACTGTTCCGCTTGAGTCGCTGAGTATTCTGACATTGTTGTGGTGGGCTGTAGGTGAAGAGAGAAAAGTAAGGAGAGAGAAAGCCGAGCAAACAGGAGATAGCCGACCGGTATTCGGGACTTAGCGAAATTCGTTGCTCTCTAACAATTTCGACCTCACCTCAAACAACGATGAACGCGCCGATAGACAGTCTACCATGTAAGTATACACTCTTCTTAGCTCAGTGCTGCTCTCGCTGACCTCGTTTGCCTTGTTTCGACAGATTATGATCGAGATTTAGATGACAATCCGAGTAAACTTCCTCCGTCGAACGCCTGTAGCTGGATAGATAGCTGATAGACTCGTGTTCGTAGATCTCGGACCTCAAATCAACTCTCTGATCGCGGTCGAACTCCGTTCCCTCCTTCCCACGAACCCTTCTGCCAACCCATCAAACCTCTCTCATCTCGCTGCTCCCCGACCTCTGCCTACCTCTTCTACCCATTCCCAGCTCCTAGCAAATGAACTATCTCGACTACAAGCGAAGAAGCCGGTCAAAGCAGGAGAAGGACTCGACACGACTCGTTACGCGATGCCGTTCCCTCGAGAGGAGGATCAAGACTCGTTGGAAGCGTGGGAGAAAGCGTACGAAACGAGTTTGGCACAATTGGAACATCAACGGTTGAGGTCGATCAACGGAACGTTGTTGAATCAGTTTGGTGCGAATAGTTGGAGGGTCCAAAACTTCGCAGTGGAGAACGCGATCAAACGGACTGAGAACGAGGGAGAGGGAGTCAAGACGACTGTGGAAGATGTTAACAGGAGGAGGAAGGCAGATCAGGAGAAAGGGGGAGAGGTCTTGAATAGGCTGGAGAAGAGATGGACAGAATTGGTTTCGGGAAACATGCAGCTCGAGATTGGTTGTTTCGCTTTGTGAGTCCGCTCCTGAGTCTCTAGTGATGAACCGGGCTAACTTAGTCCGGATCTTGCGTCGGATAGGGAGGAACAACTCGTCGAACTACGACAACGACATGCGGCAGTTCAGCAAAGATTACAATCCGCTCAGTAGACGACCTTCCCTCTCATTTGTTTGTAACATCAGCTCTTCGTCTACATGATCTCTCGGACGATGCAGCAATGTCCAGTGACCGGTCAAAGTCTAGGTTTGCGCGAACGAACGAAATCGCCAATCTGCAACAGTATCGCCGACCTTTCCCGCCAACTATCCTGTACGCTCCGACTCCCGCTCGAAACTATATCCAAAGGACCCTCCTCTTCGACACCACCGCGTCCTTCCTCGAATCTCTACCATTTCGACCCTCGGTCCTCAACTTTTTACGCCGCCTAGTAACCTCTCGAACTCCTTCGGCTGCTCATGCTCCCTCTTCTACTCCTCCTACCTAGCTCCTTCTCTGTTTGTCGAGGAGGCGAGACGAAAACCGAAGGGTCTTGCTTTTCGAGGTCCTGATCGAGGGAGCGACTCAGGTTCTTCTTATTCTCCTCCCCGTCGGAAGAGTCCGTATGAACGGCACCATGGATGAGGTCGAGTCCTTTCTCCTTGTCGATTTGATCACAGAAGGGCGCCTCCGAAGTCGGGACGTCCGATTCTCCTGACGAGGAACCGCTTCTCCAAACGTAGGTCGGTCCTCGTTTCTTCTTATTCTTCTCCTTCTCCTCTTTCGCCTTTTTCTTCTCTTCTTTTCTCGCAGCCTTTCTCTTCTTCTTCTCCTCTTTCGACTTCTCCCGCTCTTTGAGGTATTCTAGTTCGTCATCGAGGAGGAGGGAGGCTGAAGTCGGTTTACGATGACGAATGTAGTAGGAGGCGAGCCCGACGATGATAATGTGAAGGGCGCAGGCGAGGGCAGAAGGAATCACCATCATGTGCTTGTGCGAGGTGAGCCAGGCGGAACAGTCTTCCGCGTATTTCGTTTCGACACTTTTCGAGACGAGACGGAGAGTCAGAGTGGTCTTCACACCGAGTGAGGAAGGCATAGGAAACTCACCAAGCGACGAGGAGCCATAGCTGGTTCGTCGGGGTCAACTCGTACATCAAGAACAAGAGAACGAGCGGAATTTGCATAATCGACATGATCTGCTCATCTCTCGGTTAGTCTAGTCTCTCGCTCTGGAGGTCAAGTGGACAAGCTCACGCCGTATATAACGACGGTACCTTCTTGTAGGTCCCGAGATGCGATCAAGAGGGTCGCGAGGAGGTCAACCAAGAGACAGACTTGGAGTGACCACCAGAGGATCGATAACAGGATTCCGAATGAGATTCCTGTACGACGCGAGGGTCAGTGTGAGGAGGACAACAATGACAATGTGCTCTTACCATCGAGACCGAGGAGATTATCCAACTGCCAATCTGTGACATCTAGAGAACGTCGATGTAATGGGAGGTTAGCACCGATCTCTGGCGATCCCGGGATGGACATCGACTCACAGGCATACCAGTACGATCTCAGGGCAATCAGAGTGACATCGAGCAGCAAAGCGACGAGGGCGAGGATGAAGATGACTCCGGCGAGCACTTCGTTCTTGAAAAGCTTCCAAGGCGAGATCCACAGTACCATCTTGGGCTGGGCTTCAGGTGTGTCGACCTCGAGCGGAAGAGAGAGAGCAAGAGCAAAGCCGAGTCGTAGCTGAGTCGGAGCCTCGGTACAGAGCTCGAGCCTAAAAGGGAACGAGCGCTTTGCGAAGAGATCCGCGGACCACGAAGCGAGACTTCAGCGGATGTGAGGACATCTGGAGGTACTAGGGCTTGCGCCTATCAACGAGTCAAATCACATCGCGGAAGAAGACAGATAAGAGCTCGTCGGCAAACCGAAAGGCTCGAGTTTTCAAAGCGGACCCTGCCGATTTCTTCTTTTGACTCCTCATCACTCGATAACACGTTTGCGGTACCGACTCGCCTTTAGATTCTCGCCTACATCTATAGATTCACCTACACTACTTGACCCACGTCCACACGACTCACTAGACGCTCCTCCCCTTCATCAACTTCTCCCTTCATCAATCAACTTTTATCTGACCGCAACATGCCCGACGCGAACGTACTCTCCGGTTCATCTGGACCTAGTAAAGCGTGGAAGAAGGCAGAGCTTAACCCGCAAGTCGCTAGGATCTCGAACCGTGAGTTTTTCCCTTCTTCCTTGATCAATGGCTGTTTGAGGTTCCTGACTCCCTGATCCTGCTCCTCCTCTGCCACCACGGTTATGACGCTCCACCTCTCCATTACGCTCTCTCTGTTCCCCTTCTATCGCTGCTCTCTCTCCGGACCTCGCACTTCCCTCCCATCTCAGCTATCCGCGAGATCATTGCCGGCATCGACCTCTCTGCACCTCCTGAAGAAGGAGTCGATAAACCTCTCATCAACCTCGGAATCGGAGACCCGAGTGTTTACGGAAACTTCAAGCCCGCTCAGGAGTCGATCGATGCTATCCGTGACAGTCTCGAAGGCCTCAGATCACTAGGATACCCAGAGAGTGTTGGATATGCCGATGCGAGGGAGGCGGTCGCGAACTACTTCTCGCAAGGACCGGATGGAAACTTCAAGCCGACGAAGGATGATGTCGTAATGAGCCACGGCTGCAGTGGTGCTCTCGAATCTGTAAGTCGTAAAGTCCAGACGAACGTCTGTGAAGCTTTCATCGCAGACGGTGGACATCCCGAGCGCGAAGTTGATCGCCATTCATCGCGATTCTGAAAACTGACGAATCGGAAATTTGCTCCTCTTATTGCTTCTTGTGCTGTAGGCGATCTCGACACTCTGCAGCGAAGGCAAGAACTTACTCGTATCAAGACCTCTCTTCACGGCATACGAGGCTATGGCAGCTGTCTCGAACGTCGAACTACGCTATTACGATCTTTTGCCCCAGCGCGGTTTCGAGTGCGATCTCGACCATATCGACTCTCTCATCGACGAGAACACGGCAGCGATTATTCTCTGTAACCCGGGAAACCCTACCGGCACGAACTACTCTGCGGCTCATCTCAAGGAGTTTGCTGCCTTGATGAGCCAGAGACAAGTTGTCGTGATTGCGGACGAAGGTGAGTTCCTGCTACCGACCGTGTTGTAGCTCGACTCTAACCAATCTATGAATTCGCAGTCTACGCTGGTCTTGCCTGGAGCGTCTCTGGACCTCGACCCAAATCCGCCGACGCTCCTCGAGTCCAAGGCAAATTCAACGCAGGAGTCTTCACTCCTTACGCTTCCGTTTGCGGTGACTCTCCCGTGATCGTCGTCGGTGCGGTCTCGAAACGATGGCTCGCCCCTGGTTGGAGGCTCGGTTGGATAATCCTCCACGATCCTCAAGGAGTGCTTGCGGAAATCAAAGGTGGACTCGCCAAGTACAGTTTCCGTCTTCAAGGTCCCAACTCGACTATGCAACGAGCTCTCCCCGCCATCCTCACCAATACTCCCGAGAAATTCTACGTCGATACGATGGATAAACTCGAAAAGACTGGAATCGCCCTTCACGCGAGGTTGAGCAAGATCGAAGGACTCGAACCCCTCATGCCTCAAGGAGCGATGTACCTTATTTGTTCCGGGCTGAAGAACTTTGAGTTCGAAAACGACAAGGCGTTCGTCGAGGCTCTTCACGAGGAAGAACGCGTTTTCATTCTTCCGGGGGCCTGCTTCCGGTGAGTTCAAGCTTGTCAGCAGCCTTCCCCGTGTTCGATGCTGACATGACCTTCCATTCTCACAGATTGGAGGGCTACATGCGCTTCGTCACGACAACTCCTCTCGATATCCTCATGTCGGCTTGCGACAGAATCGAAGCTTTCTGCGACCGACACCGAAAGGTCTCCGCATAGATATAGACTTCCTTGCCCTCAGATTCACTCACTCGGGTCGCCATCTCTCTCACTTCTCTCCCTCGTCAACACTCTCTTCGACTCCCTCTCGCTTTCTCTTCACTCCTCACGTCTCCGACGCTTCCTCCCTCTCGCTTTCTCTTCTCTCCTCATATCTCCGACGCTTCCTCGCGCTCATTCTGTTCACCCCTTGTTGCAACTTCTCCTCTCTACTACGTAGAACACCCTCTCTCTTCGTCACTCGTTCACCTAGAGCTCTCCTTGGTCCCCACTTCTAGATTTATTGCATTCAAGTACACCTGCTTTACAGTCTTTCACTGGATCGCTACGGGTATCTCAACCGGTAGTCCGGTCTTTGCACTCTCGACGATCGCATCGAGGGTATGAATCGTCAAAAGCGCGTCTTCAGCACAACAATTCGGTTGCTCTTCCCTTCCGATGACCTTGACGAAATGTCGCAGTTGATGCGTGAATGGCGGAGTAGTGTCGACCGAGAGCGAAGATTCAGTCACGAGTCGATCGAGCCAGGATCCTGACGGCGAACTATAATGAAAGACTTTGAGCTCGGGGAAAGAAAAAGATCCGGTCGTCCCAAGCACCGAGTAGACGGGTTCTCCCTGGAGGCAGAGCTGTAAGTGGAGCGAGCTATGGGGTACAGTGAGACAGAGGGCTCACCAGCTGAGGCATCAAGGGGTTTTCGCCCGTTGCAGATTCGAAATGTCCTGGAGAAGCGGAGGCGCTGTTTCGCATGAAGCGGGTCAACGCAGACACTCACGATACATGGGAAAGCGAGTACTCACTCTGAGAAGACGAATGCCCCAACTATCCCAGAAACGAATCGCAAAGTCATCGCACCCGTTTCTTCCACCTCGAACCCTCTGGTTTTCTTGCCAATCTCGCAGTAGACCCGAGTGATGTTCCCGAAGAAGTAACGAAAGAGATCGATATCGTGTACGAGATTGATCAGGATGGGACCACCACCGGCTGAAGGATCTTGTCGCCATTCTGTCGGAGCTTGAAAGTACGAAAGAGGTTTGCAAGCAGACCATTGACCTTGAACCGCGAGGATTTCGCCGACCAAACCAGAGTCGAGGAGTCTCTTCATATTGCGGACATAAGGGTTCTATCGAGAGTTGAAAGAGTGAGTCGATGCAGAGACCAGATCTCGCGAGGAAAATGCGAAACTCACGAATCGACGATGATGTCCGACCAAGATCTTTGCCTGGCTCGAGCGCTCGACCTCGAGTAGGACTTTTCCGCTACTGACGTCTGTCGAGAGAGGCTTTTCGACGAGTGTAGTGATTCCAGCTTTCAGCAATTGAGTCGCGAGAGGAACGTGAGTCGAGTTTGGAGTCTGTTGCGAAAAGATTTCAGCTTCACTTTGGGGCAGTCTCAGGAAGTCGATGATTTACAGCGAGGATCACGCCGTCGACCCTAACGTGTCCTTCCGCTCTTGCGATGAGGAGCTCATCGAGGGTTCTGAAAAGAAGAACGTTTTTATCCTTTGCGAATTCGACGCCTGACTGGGTTGGATCGACAATACAAGCCAGCTCGACACTCTCCTCGTCGAGGCAATGTTGTACATGTCTTCTACCGATGAGTCCTGTTTCAAGCGAACGTCAACATGAAGACCAAGCTGAGAGAGTCGAGACGGGAAAAGTGCTCACCTGCTCCTCCGACGACGCAAATCGATACTGGCATGGTTCGGGGTAGGTCGTAGTAGAGGAACAACCTTACTTAACCCATCCTTGGCTGAGTACACCGCGGGAAGATAGTTCAGCGCAGCAGGACTTCGAGAGAGATTCCGGCAATTTCATCTTCCCGTTTACATCTCCTCAATCGACGACCCTAATGAGCGACTCGCCGACACCCTCACTAGTCTCGGTACAGCCTACAGTAGCTCCTATCAAACCTGAACCAGCCTCAGTCGCATCAAGAGCGAGAGCTTCTCTCCCCTCTTCGGCTCGACGAGTTCCCTTCTTCACGAACGCTGCTCAGCCAGAAATAGGTCAGTCGACTTCTCCTCAGCTATCTAGAAGTTTGCTGACTCCTGTTCTCCCTGCAGTGCGAGCGAATCAGAAAGATCTCTATTACCTCTCTCAACTTTCCGAGCAGGTCGAAGATGTTGCTCGTTCCCTCTTAGGTGCGTTTGGCTCGCTTACAGTATCCCTGGATCCGAGGTAATCGTACTCGTTGTATAGGCACGCGCTGGCTGCAAAAATGGTCGAAGGAGCTTCATCACGGGAGTCGACTCGCTTACTTTGGATTGACGACACTCCTAGGTGAGTCTCTCATTACGATCAGACCAAGTAGTCAGAGCTGACCATGGGACAAACAGGCTCGCAAACTTTGGGAGAGGAGTACTGTGACATTCTCCAATATCAAACTCGAAATCGAAAACCTCCCTCTCGCACCGTGAGTTCGCTTGCCATTGCTCGCTCCTTCCTCTTAGCGGAGCCTCAAGACTGACTCTCCATGCACCTGGACAGAGACGCGCAGCTCTCGTCGTCTTGCACGTTCTCGTTCCATATTTCCTCGCACGAGTTTACGCCGACGCTCGAAGAGCTCTCATCGCCCGCAATGATGCTCTGAGAACAGAACAATCCGATGTGGACTCACTCTTCGTCACCGCTCCTCCGCCTCAGTCGGCCTCAAAGGGTTCGCTAGTCCAGAGGACGCTGAATCGACTCGCATCGATTGCGAAAGATCTGCCTTATTTCGAAACGCTGACGGAGGACTACCTACGGAGCGTACACTTGACGATATTCTACTTGTTTGGAAGGTACTACAGCCTCAGTAAACGGTTTACCGGGATTCGTTTCGTGCGTGATTTCAGAATTTACTCTTGCTGCATCTCCGTCGCACGTTCCTGACTTCTCACCCGTACTTCCTGTAGATCTCCATGCAAGGTCGACGAGCGTCAAACCCAGCACAGTCACCAGCTCCCTCCTCGTACGAAGTGCTCGGAGTTCTCATGGCCGTTCAAATCCTAACTCGAGGTATCCTCGCCTATCGTCGACGGAAACAAGCTGCCGCTCTCGCCGATCCCGCCTACCTCGAGAAGCAAGAGGAGAACAAGAAGAAGAAACGGAAGTTCACGGTCGATGGGAAACCTCTTTCAACCGTCGTGTTCGATCCGGATGATCCAGAACAATCGGCACCTTATCCCGACGAAGAAGATTCGGAGAGGAGCTGTACGCTCTGTCTTGGGACGAGAAGGGATTCGACCGCGACGGAATGTGGGCACGTTTGTGAGTCGGAAAAAGAGAATTTCTCTCTGGTCCTGTAACGCGAGCTGATTGATGTCCGTTTTCCCTTCTCACAGTCTGTTGGGAATGCGTCGTCGGTTGGGCGCGGGAAAAGGTGAGTTGACTCTACTGTTGTTCTTCCTCGAGAAACGGAAACTGACTAGGCCATTGCTCTCGTCTCAACAGTCGGAATGTCCTCTTTGTCGACAGCGGATATCGCTCTCGACTTTGTTACCACTACAGAACCTGTGAAATACCGATCTCGTTGTCACGGAGAATCCGCTTCGCTTCGCCTGAGTGGAGAGCACAGCTTGACACGGCACAAATCACAAGTGGACTCAACATCATCAACAACAAGATAGAAAGAACGTGACGACCTGCGTCGGAAGCGAGGGGAGGAGAACAGACTTGATCAGTCGGGCAGGAAGATCTAGAAGTTTTCTTTCCTCCAAGCGAATTTGACTCCTTCTGAACCGATACGAGAGAGCTAATACCGTCGCACGTCGCGTAAGTAATTTACGTATATCGTACTGCGTTAAGAGGAGTCACAAACTCACCTTCTTACAGAGCGTTTCCAAATCATTCGCCATCGGTTTCGGTCCACAGAAGAATACTCCAACCTCCTTGACACCTTTGTGATTCGAGGCTATCTTCGAGAACAACTTGGCGAAATTCGGTCTTCCGTACTGTGTGCACGATGCATGTTCAGTCTTTACAAGCTCGGACTGGAATAAGCTGTCGAACTCACGTGAGTTCCAGCTCGCAAACGAGTAACAGCATCTCGAGGAGAAGAAACAGAGTTCGTGATGATGTTGTTGACTTGATCGAGGGCGAGAGGGCAAGTGAGATACGTGTGAATTTCGATGAGCTACGTCAAGTAGCGGTACTCCGTTGTCAGCGACACTCGACGGAGAAGCACGGGAAAGTCTGACTCACGCCAGAGGTATCTTGAGCTTCAATCGCGAGGAGGAGGGATTGGAACCATTTGAAGGAACCGACTGAAAACGATGAGAGGAATCAGCTCGAGAGATCGGAGTTTGTCGAGATGAGCTAGCTCACAGTCGCGACAGATCCAGAAGAAGCTATAGAGAGCGGGAGAGACGGTGAGCTGTGGATGGATAGTCTGGAGAAGGAGAAAGAGGCGTACTAGACTTTGCGCAACTTCAACTTTCGAGTAGGCGAGTTCAACTGATACCTGCGAGCGCTCATGTCAGCTATCTTGACTTATCTGTTGCTCGAGAGAGCAGGGAGTGTGTGAAGGCGTACCAGATATGTTTGAGCACGGACGAAAATGGAGTCACTCCAATTCCTGCTCCAATCAAAATCGAAACTTCGTGATCAAGAACGTCTTCCGATGCTGCTCCGAACGGTCCGTCAATCTATCGAAACGCAAAGAGCTCACGGGTGAGTGAGTCACGCCCCTGAGGTTCGAGCAGAGTAACATTGAACGAACCATGATTCGAGGTAAAACACGAGAGAACGAAATCGGAACGACTTGAGCTCCTTCATCATCTTTATCCTCAGTCGTCCATTTGCAGCCCAGAGTTTCCGCTAGAGCTTCGGTGAAATCACCCACGACTCCTAGTAGCTCAAAATCACTCGTAACATCTCAGTTTTCGACAACAGAGAGGCTGACGAGAGGGTCGACCCACGAATATGCACCGAGACGAAATCTTCTTCCTGAGCACTCGTCACCGAGAACGGATGCCATTCTGTCAAACTGACCGTTGGACAATTGATCAAAATGTATTGACCCGCCGCGATCTTCAATCCTTCCTTTTTGAACTGGATCTCAACTACTTTCGAAGGATGTTGAATGACCGTGTTGATCCACGTACGTTGTCGGGCACGGTATTCGCGAAGGATGCGTTCGAAGGAGAAGAGGACGAGCGAGAGGAGAATGTATTTCCAGAATACTCCGATGATGTTCCAGGAACAGAGAGGAGGTTTGTCCGGTCTGCAGTAGAAAGAAGCGAGGAGTTAGTGTCACTGCGTAGGACCAAGGAGAGTCAAAGAGGCAGACTTGATCATGCAGAACATCTACACTCCCCACGACGAAATCAGCTTCGGTCGAACCAAAGAACGAGCTGAACGAGGAGAGAGCGTACCCCGTGAAGCTGCCAACACCCGAAGAACGGAATGAAGAGCAGATGAGACCACTGAAACCTTTCAAAGTTCTTCTTCCTGTTCCGCTCAATCGCGAAGAAACACATGACTCCGAGAAAGAGGATCATCAGCCATCCCGTCGCTCCCGGTCCAGTCGTGAAGTTTGCCAGTAAGTATGTGACGATCCGATCGCGTACTGAGGACGGAGAGAAGACGACGGCCAGTAACCAAAAATTGACGAGATGTGCAACGGTGCTGGATTCGAGGGAATGAGTCAGCGAGATAAGGCGACCTGCGAGAGATCGTGAGAATGCTCACTGTACGAGCGTCCAGAATACGATCGACCAAGCAACGATTTGATCTGCTCCGACAAATTGAGCTCAGTCACTCGCTTTTCGGATGAAAGCTAAGAGCTAACTCACGAAACTCGATGTTCTTTTCGAACGGTACAACCTCGTTCAAGCGACTCCTCCTGAGACGGCTGACGAATCCGCGACATATCGGGAAGAGGATGAAGGCGACATCAACGTGCAAAACGAGGGCGGCGGATCGAGCGATTACGAAAGTTGGACCGAAAGTTGAGCGAGCTAGACGTGGAGAGAGGGTGTGATCAGATGCAGCTTCAAGGAGAGTAGGGCGAACAGAGGAGAAGTACCAGTTGTGAAAGTGTCTGATTGCGAGGACGAGAAACGAGAATCGGTTTTCCGTCGACTCACCAGCAGTTTCTCGAATTCGCACCTTTGAGTAGATACTGGATGATGCACGCAGTAGAGTCGGTATATACGACGCAGCAGCAAGTGGAGAAGTGAGGAACGAACCTTGGTGACTCCGACTCCGAAAACTGCCAATTGAACGAGAACCCAAACTATCGTCCAAACCCATCTCGGGCCTGCGAGTCACCTCGATCGCATAGCTTCAGCTTACTTCTAGCTATAGCTACGAAAGAAGAATCGACTCGCCTTGATAGATCAACCAAAGTTTCAGCTGCTCACCCCATCCTTTCTCTCCTTTTCCCTCTTCCGCCTCAGAACGCGAAACCTCGAGATGCTCTATCGATTGTTCGGGAGGTACTGATCCGAACCTAGCATTCTCCTGCAGATACTGATTTGAAGGAGTCAGTGGAACTTGAAGTGATTTCTTCTCTCCTCCTTCGTCTCCATGAGCGTGTTGAGTGATCGGAACCTCGACGAATTGAGCCGACCGAGGGGTGTAAGAGGATGTTGATAGGTACACAGTATCTCCGGTAGAGCGAGAAGTCGCTTGGAGGTCGAGAGCCGGCAAGAAAGTAGTCGAGTTTCGGCGTCGAGGCACCGGAGAGGGAAGTCGAGGTGGATTGTCCGACATCAGAAGTGCAGACACTGTGTTGCTTGTTCGTCTGCACTATCAAGTCGGGAGAACGAGGAAGAGAAAGAGAGGGGAAAGGAGATGAAAGAAGGGCTGAAATCTTGGAGCATCGGGGAAAAAGCTGCGAATCAAATGTCTGCGACCGTTCGCTTTCGAGGGGTTACAGCTCACTCGCCCTCTCCTTCCGTCACAGTAGAGTAGAGCTAGTAACTATGTGAGATTACACAGCGAGCTGCGCACTTCCCTCAGGCGAATCCGTTTTCGAACCCGTCTCTGTCTCAAGCGCTATATCTTTCGCTGCCTCATTCTGCTCGAATAAGGCTGTCAGTGAACCTTTCGACACTCTAGGGGAGGTACCTGAAGCATCGATTGCGACTCACTAGTTGCTCCTCCGTTCTCGAAGTACCCTCGCTCGATCCCGAATCTTTGTTAAGGTTGAAGATTTCGGCCGCTCTCACGATTGCCCTGATACCGACGAGGTGAGAACGGTCAGCTTCAGACGTCTAGATGAGCTCTGGACTAGACAGAGCCACTGGAAGAGTAACGGGGGAAACTCACTCTCTCCTCGCAAAGAACTTGTTCTTCCCTCTCGCGAAAACTTCCGCAACTTCCTCCTCCGATCCATTCCTCTCCCCTTCCTCCCTCACCTTGACGTTACAGATCCAAACGACCTCTTTGTTATCCGACGATTCGGTTGTCGAGGTTTTCTCGAAGAACGTGAACGAGATCGAATAGAGGTGAGAACGAATGTATTCGAATAACCGGGTTTCGATCTTGTGCGTCGAATCGAAGTATTCCAAGGCTTGTCTTGACGCTCTGTGATTGCAACATCATCGTGAATTCGAAGCGATTAGCAAGGTGATTGAAAGGGCTCGAACTCACTCTCTCCTAACAGCAACTTTCCCAAGTCCCTCGGTGACGAACACCTTATCGGCAACTTTGAGCGTACATTTGTAGTGAGGGTCTTTCGGATTTATGACGGTTTGGAACTCGGGTCGAGGGAGTCCGAGTTGATCGGTTAATTCGAACAGTCGTGGAGTGTACGAGCCTCGATAGAGTGACAGGCCGGATTTGATGAAAACTTGAGGATGGATCTATTCAAGGTTCGCGAGGAATGAGCACGAGTGTGACTCGAGGAATGAGCAACGGAGAGACTCGACGTACATCTTTGATTCCGAGAAAAGTCGCTGCAGCTCTGTGAGTTGATGAGAACACGGAACAGTCAGCCGGAGCACTCTTCGAGAGAACAAGCTGTCTGTGCGAACCCTCGAAACTCACGTTTGTCTCGCCCAATTCTTCGTTTTCCCCGAAGCTTGAACCGTTGCATCCCCAATCTTCAATTCCGCTCGAAACTCTTGATCAGGTGCCGTTCCTTTCACCGCATAACTCCATTGAGGTGCTCGAAGTCTGTTTCGTTTGTAGTACGCATCGAGTTGAACGAGAGGCATGACGTCGGGAACGATGGGGTTTTGGTTTCGAGGTTGTTTCTCTGTCTCTTTTCCCTTCCCTTTCCCTTGCGGTTGTTCAGTCGGCGGAGAAACGTCCCGCGGTGGTGATGTCGCTTTCCATTCTTCTGAGCTCGGTGAGGGCAATGGGGTCGGTTCCGCAGGTCGAACATCTTTCGGAAACAATTCCTTCTTCATCGATCGGTACTCTTCGTCCAATCCGTTCCTGAAACACTGCCTGATCCACTGACTCGCGTAACTGATCCCTTCTTGATGATAGATTCCTGCGGCGTAGGCGTAGAAGAGGGAGATTTTGACGGAGGAAGAGAAACGGAGACATTCGCTTGCGAGAGGGTCGGCGACGAGTCGGGAAGAGAGGGAATAGTGGTCGGAGAGGTCGAGGAGATGAGAGTCGGATAGGAGCTTGTTGACGAGTGACTAAAGGGGCAAGAGCGGGTCAGGTATGCGATAGAGGAGAGATCGTAGGAAAAAGGAAAACTGACTTCGACAGCCGGAACGGTCAAAGACGCGTAATGATTCGTGACCAACTCGGTCAGAGTCATCCTCAACAGACTCTTTCCGAAGTGCTATCCCCATACCGAGAATGAATCAGCTGTAGGGCGCGAGGGAGAAGGAGAGGGAGAGAGAGCAGTCTCACCTCCATTCTCTCGAAAGACTCCACCCTCCTATCCCATTTCTTTACTACATTCTCTGGCTTCTCGAATCTGAACGTCCTCGGATCTCCCGTCAAAGAAGGATGCGAGAACACGGCCGGATCCAATACTTCGACAAAAGGAGGTTTCGGGAGGTTCAACGGAGGTGAGTTGACTGGTTTCGAAGCGGCAGTGTAGCGAGATTCGCGTGGATAAGGGTTCACCCATTGTCCTGGAGTTGGGGATTCGATAGGAGACGTTCGACGAGATGAACCTTGATTGTTGGAATTCGAGGAGGATGTCGAAGCGATTGGAAGAGTGTTTTGACGGATCTTGGTCACGACTGCTGCAGCTCTGATCGCTGCTCTGTGCCCGACCATCCTTGCGCTATTCGATCGAGGCGAGTGAGAGGTTGAGGAGGAGACTCTCGTCGAACAATTCGCTCTCTCCCTTCCTCCATTCACTCTACGACTACTCGATATTGCAGCAAACATGTTCAGACTAGCCTCTAGCTCCCGCACGCTCGCCAGATCCTTCTCGACCTCGACCCGAACACTTCAAATCCTTCCCGGCACTCCCGAAGCTTTTCGAAAGCACGCGATCGATGGCTCGAAACCGGTCATCGTTGACTTCTATGCAGAGTGAGTCGGCGGACCCATTGCTCGGCCGGCAAGGCGAAGCGTGATAGAGGAGCTGGAAGAGGAAGATGGGGGCAAGGATTACCTCATCGCGACAACGACGGAAGCGAGAGTGAAGGGTCGAAGCTGGACGATATGTGGATCAAAAGTGAAGGAGAGATGAAGCAGGGCGGCGTGGTAGGCAGTTACGGGAGAGAAAGTTGGAAAAGCTTTGGCATCTCGCACGGAGGAACTCCTTCGGATGCTCATCCGGGATCTAGTCGTTGAGGTACGGGAGGGCAGATCATGAGCTTGATTTCTTCGAGCCGTGGAAGTCTCCGACCAGGAACAATGCGACCGGAACAGGACGAACAGATCGACTGACGCTTTCTCCGTTTTCTTCTTTTCAGCTGGTGCGGACCTTGCCGAATGCTGACACCTGTTCTCGAGCGAGTCGTCAACGAAGAATCTGGGTTCGACCGTGAGTCTCTTCGTTGTCTCGCCCTCGTCGACGTATCCTCGCTGAACCTCACAGTTTTTCGGGGACAGTGATCAAAATCGATACCGATGCCGAGGGTGAACTCGCCGCAAAATATAAAGTCTCTGCGCTACCTACCGTCGTGAGTCTCTCCGCTTTCCCCTTCCCTCTCGCTCCGAATGCTGAGAAGCTGTGTTGAAACGAAATCACAGCTCGCGATCAAGAACGGTCAAGTGCTGGGACAATTCAAGGGAGCGGTACCAGAAGGACACGTTCTCAAGTTTTTGAAGGATATCCAATCGAAGTAACCGAAAGTGTTGGATGCGCTGGGTCGCTGTACATAAAGAGAAAAGTGAAAACAGAACTTCTTCATCAAGTCGGGATATAAAGCTCGGTCGTCCGATTTTGCTCGATAGTCTCATATCTGAGAGCAGTGTACCACAATCAGCATTGTGACAAGCGCCTTCATCGAGAGTTACCCATTAAAAGCTGACTCTCGGCGAGTTGAATGATTCGATTTCCCTCCTCTTCCCTTCCGCTTCTCCCCTACCGCCCGACAGTAGCAACTCAAGCAAGTACAGTCAGGCAGTAGATCGGCTATTCCACAGAGCGTAGCTGTCCATATCCGCTCCCCCTTCTCGACATCTCCATCGCTTCCTCCCCCCATCTCTCCCCTCCTCTCGCTCGCATCGCGCGACTCTCGCCAGGCGAATCAAGTAATTGGCATCAATACACTCGATCTTTCGACCCACTGTTCCATCCCCCGGAGCGAGCGAATCGCTTTCCCCTCAATTTCATTCAACTAGACCTTCCCCTTCCTCCCTCCTTCTCACGTTGAGTGCCCGACTCACCTTCGTCTCTTCATCTCGACTGTCCCTCTCGCCCAACCGATAGTCCTCGATGGGGGTGAACGGTCTTTGGAAAGAGATTGAATCCGCTCATTCAATAACGACATGGGCTCAACTATCTGATGCTCGTTTCAGAGAAGGAGGATCACGAGGAATGAGAGTGGGAGTAGATACGAGTCTATGGCTTTATCACATGGAAAAAATGGACAAGGAACAGTTTGATTCGGAAGGAAATCCAATAAATGTTGGCTTGTGAATTCTCTCTCTCCGCTGATACAGAGAAAGGTGCAGGAGACTGATCACTAGTGCGGACCTCTATAGAAACCCTGGGCTTCGAACGATCTTTTTCCGCATGAGCAAAATGCTCTCGAGGGGAATTCTCGCAGTTTTCATTTTCGATGGTCCTCAAAAGCCTTCATGGAAGCGCGGTCGACACGTCGGTCAAGGAAGCATGAGGGGGAATCAAGAGTTCAAGAGAATGGTGGAGTTGATGGGGATGGAATGGCGGGTCGCAGCGGGGGAAGCTGAAGCGGAATTGGCTGCGATGAATGTCAGAGGGGAAATCGACGCGGTGTTGTCGGACGACGTCGATACATTCTTGTTCGGCGCGAAGATGGTCATCAGGAACGACTCGGAGGCTTTGTCGGGAAACAAAAGCGAGGTAGCGAAGAACAGAACATCGACTTTACCGAATTCGACGACCTGGAAAGCCCCTCAATCCTCTTTTCCTTCGTCTTCCGCCTCTTCCTCTTCCTCTCAATCGTCCTTACCTCAGTACATGCCCGTTCCCGCCGACTGCAAGAAGGCCCTCGTTACCTGGTCCTCGGACGACATTCGATCCAAAACCGGGATCTCTCGCGACGGACTCATCCTTATCGCTCTCGTCGCCGGGGGAGACTACTCGAATGGGTTGGATAGATTCGGGATGGTCACAGCAAAACGGTTCGCCGAATTAGGTTACGGAGAGAAGTTATTTGATGGGATTAAACGACACTCCAACGATCCGGTCGCTCAAGCAGAATTCGTACAAGAATGGAAAGAAGAAGTTTCTGAGATCTTAATCAACAACACGAACAAAGTACTCACCAGGAAGGAACCGAACAAGGCCAAGATGTTACTCGAAGCCCACGATTGGCCGGATCTACAAATCGTCAATAATTACGCCAACCCGAAGATTACGAAGCCGGGGTCGTGGATCAAACCCACTTGGGACCGAGACGTAGACCTCAAAGGACTGGTCGACTTCGTCACCGAGAACTTCGAGTGGGGTCACGAAGAAATCGTTTCGAAATTCCGAAACCTCCTCTGGCTCGGAATCTTGTTACGTCGAATCCGTAGGACCGCTCTCGAACAAGATCAAGGAATTCGAGTACGATCATCCCATCCCTCCGCCCTCGTCGAACGAGTCATCTGTCTCAAGTGCGAACAGTCAACAAACTTCACGCTTTCCTATTCTCTTCATCTCGATTCGACCTCTTTCGACAACCTCATTAACCCCCTCTTACCTCAACCTGATCGATTCTCGATCCCGAACTACGACGCTTACACTCCGGAGGACGCCGAACTGTTTCGAGCCGAACGGAAACTCTCCGGACGACTTGTCGAAGCACCGAACCCTCCGACGACCTCCTCATTTCGTCATCATGTCCCGACAGCGTTCGTGGAGGTCGATCCCGAGTGTCGAGAAAAGGTGAGGGAATGGGAATTGGAGATCGAGGCGAAGAAGGCGAAGGAAGAAGCGAAAGCCCGAGGGGAAAAGTCCCCGAGGAAAGGAACGTCTTCGAAGTCGACTCAAGGTGGGAAAACAAAGGGGAAGGGGAAGAAGAAGGAGGAACCCATCGATTCGCAGGAGGAGGATTCGGCGAAGATAGGCGATCGATTAACGAGGAAGAAGGCGGACGAGGAGAGGGCGAAATGGCTAGCGGAGAGGGCTGCAAGGAAGGAGACTGAGAAACTGGAAGGAAAGGGAAAGGGAAAGGCGAATGAGGTTTACTCAAAACCGAAACGGAAATCGAAACCGACAAAGACACCTCGTCAACCACCCGTTCCTTCGACCCTCGAAGAACCCACGTCTTCGGACATCGAAATCGTAGAACCGTCTTCTTCGGCTCCTTCGACCTCTCGGCTCCGACCCAACAAATTGAAATCTCCTCCCATGATGAACCCCTTTTCTGACTTCTCTTCGACGAAAGCGACCATTTCCGCCCCTTCCAAATCCAACAAACCCTCGACTTCCTCGTCTGGTCTCTCTTTCACATCTTCTAAGCCCCTCGCAGCGATCCCACCTCGACGCTCTCGTCCCTCTCCCCCTTCCGAATCTGACTCCGAATCGACTTCCGCTTCCTTCTCCTCGAAACACGTCGATAAAGCGAGTCGGAACTCGATCGCCCATGCTTCTCCGTCAAAGATCAGGAAGAAGTCGAGCACAACGGTTATCGAGTTATCGTCGGATTCGGAGGAAGAGGACGAAATGTTGGAAAGCTTGGAGGATATCTTCGCGAGAAGGGAGAAGGAGAGGAGGGAAGCTCAAACCAGGGCGACTTTATCATCGTCTCAACAATCCCTCTCGTCGACTCCAGCATCGTCGTCGTCACTAGTGTCGAAGGGGAAGGAGAAGGGGAAAGAAGCCGTGAAGAAAATGGTTGAGACGATCATTCTGGATTGATTGGGATTTCCATGTCTTGTTTTACTGTACCTAATGATGTTGTCGTTCTCAGTAGCAGTAGTAGGATTGTACCCCTCATCTTTTAGTCGTTGTCAAGTCATTGAATTCTCGTTTCGCACGATCGCCTGCGAGCTCATTGGTCGATTTTTGCATCTTTTCCGAGCGATCGATGTTTCCTCCCTCTCGAACCACACTGCAAGGAGCTGCTCACCATTACTACCCTTGCAAACGGCCTCAGTAATTTCTCATTGCGAACCCCATCTTCCGAAAAGTTCCTTTCCTCCACTTTCACTTCTCCTCGCCCCTTCCTTCCCCAGCGGAGCAGACTCGGACTCGTCAAAGGCTCATCGGATCAGCAGTCCCTCGGAAGCGCCACTCTCTCCTTCGAAACCGATAAGAAGAGTCAACGAAACTTGATCAACAATCTTCTTCTCCTCCCTCTCTCCGAAGATGTTCTCCCTCCGATCCCGCCTTACGCCTGCTCAGCACACCGCTCTCCTCTTCCGTCGCTACCTCGCTACCGAGACTCGAATCCCTCAAACTTACATTGAGAAAGTTGTTCAACGACATTCGGTGGGTTTGCCTGAAGGAAAGGTAGTGAGAGCAGGAGATTATGTTATGATCAAACCTCAGCATGTCATGACCCATGTAAGCTTGCAGTCGATCCATTCGAGCGAGAAAAGGACGAAGCTGATGTCTCCGATTCTCCTCTTTCTCGCGACGATAGGATAACACTGGACCCGTTATCTCCAAGTGAGTTGCTCTCCGTCTCAGCTATGTATAAGAAGCTGAGGGTCAAGAGTTCCACAGATTCCAATCGATCGGAGCTACGAAAATCTCGAATCCTCGACAAACCGTTTTCACTCTCGATCACGACGTTCAGAACCGTTCCCCGGCAAACTTGAAGAAGTACGCTCGTATCGAAGCGTTCGCTGGACAACACGAAGTCGATTTCTACCCTGCTGGAAGAGGAATCGGTCATCAAATTATGATTGAGGAGGGTTACGCTTTCCCTGGAGTTATGACGGTCGCGAGTGATTCTCATTCGAATATGTATGGAGGAGTAGGATGTGTCGGAACTGCTATCGTCCGGTGAGTCAACATTCCCGTTTCGAGCTCGCACTTTGTCGCTCACCAAAGCTCGAATTCTGTTAGAACCGACGCTGCCGCACTTTGGGCGACAGAACGAACGTGGTGGCAAGTCCCTCCGATCGTTCGAGTGAACCTCGAAGGCAAGTTACCGGCAGGAGTAACCGGAAAAGATATCATCGTTGCGCTGTGCGGGAACTTCAACCAAGACGAAGTTCTAAATCACGCTATCGAATTCCACGGCTCTGGAGTCGAACAACTCAGCGTCGACGAACGACTCGCAATCGCCAACATGACAACAGAATGGGGTGCTCTCGTCGGAGTCTTCCCTACGGACGAAGTTCTCAAGAAATGGTACGAATCGCAGCTGAAGAAACTCGAACTCCGAAGATTCTCCCTCGGTTCCTCCTCTGCATCCCTTCCTACCGCCTCTGGATCTCACCCTCGTCTCACGACCGAACGACTCGAACAAGTCTTCTCGAAACCCGTTCTCGCCGATGAAGGAGCTCACTACTCGAAAACTCTCACCCTTGACTTGACTACCCTCTCACCCTCTGTCGCCGGTCCCAACTCGGTCAAGATCTCGACTCCTCTTCCCGTACTCGCTGAGCAAGATATCAAGATCAACAAGGCGTACCTCGTTAGTTGCACAAACTCTCGAGCTTCCGATCTCAAAGCTGCCGCCGATGTTATGAAGGGGAAGAAAGTCGCCCCTGGAGTCGAGTTCTACATCGCCGCCGCTTCCTCAGTCGTACAGAAGGAATCGGAAGCCTCGGGAGATTGGGCGGCTCTCGTCAACGCAGGAGCGAAAGTTCTTCCCGCCGGATGTGGACCTTGTATCGGTCTCGGAGTTGGATTACTCGAGGATGGAGAAGTAGGAATCTCGGCAACGAACCGAAATTACAAAGGACGAATGGGTAGCCCGAACGCGCTCGCGTACCTCGCAAGTCCCGAAGTCGTCGCTGCCTCAGCCGTCGCTGGTAAAATCGTTGGACCTCAAATCGATGGCGCCAGTCCTCCCTCATCTAACCCCCGAACATCGATCGAAGAACATGCCGCCCCTTCCTTCGCCGCTACCTCATCTTCCTCCGCTTCCGAACCCCTTCTTCCCAATTTCCCTCCTCTCTTCGCCGGTCCTCTCCTCTTCGCTCCTCAAGATAACCTCAACACGGACGGTATCTACCCTGGAAAGTACACCTACCAAGACGATATCACTCTCGAGAAACAAGCCGACGTCGTCATGGAGAACTACGATCCCTCGTTCGCCCAACTCATGAAATCGCTCAAATCCCCGACGGCTTCTTCTCGTGATGGGTCTGGAGTCCTCCTCGCTGCTGGATACAACTTTGGAACTGGATCGTCGCGAGAACAAGCCGCGACCGCGCTTCTCTCGTCGGGAGTTCCTCTCGTCCTTTGTGGTTCGTTCGGAGACATCTTCAAACGAAACTCGATCAACAACGCTCTCATCTGCGTCGAATGCCCCGAACTCATCGAGGACTTGACTCGGGATTACGCGAAGGACAGTCAACGAGGAGCGGGAGGTAAAGATGGAAATTTGACGGTTCAGGTTCCTTACTGGGTTGAAGTCGAGAGTGTAGGAGGCAAGGTCACGTTGAGAAAGGAGAAGGGTGGAGAAGTGATCAAGGAGTACAGCGTAGGAGCTGTAGGAGGTAGTGTTCAAGAGATGTGGCTAGGTGAGTAGTCTCTTTTTCAAATCGTGAGCTTCGACTCGTCAAACTGACTCGCTCTTCGTCGTGTTCCACAGCTGGAGGACTCGAAGGATGGGTTCGAGAACGTATCTAAACCCTATAGACGTGCATTGTATCTAGCATTCAGAACTTTCGCAAGCTTGGACCGAAGAGACGCCGCCTTCTTTCATTCCTGCAGCACATTCGATTGTGACGACGACTCGTTCGATACGAACGTGCCCGTATCCTCGGACGTCGCCGTATCACTCAAAAGTCGATGCATTTCAGAAACAGCTCCATCTCCTGCAAACGTGATCCACGAATTCTCGATCACTCGCGACTGTACGTGACCTTTCGGCGAGACGGGTCAGGAAGGTTCGTGAAGAGCACTGGTCGAGTATGCGGACGAGGTTGTCGTCGTGGTCACAGCGAAGAGAGGTGAGTTCGACGACAGCTTCCTTCCCAAAAATCCTCTGAGTGTTTCTCTTCAATCAGACGATCCTTCCTGCTCACCTAAGGGAAGAGGGCTCTATCGTAGTGATAGCGTCTACGGCCCTTGATAATCCCTAGAGACCCGACCGAGAAGGCGAAGATAGCAACCACTCAAACCTGAACCATCATGGGCGGGTCGAATCAACGCGACGAATAGGAACATTGTCGAGAAGGTATTACAAGCTAATAGCCGGATCAACGGGGGCAATAGGAAGCAAATGGAGTCTCCAGCTCTCTCCATCACACCATAAATTCAACTTCGCAGGAGGTTGTTTTGACCCGCCATCCTCTCCTCTCCCGTTCCTTCACCGCTGTGCTGCACACAAGGAGGAATGTACAAATCTTCCGGTCACACTGCACTGCTCTGAGGACTATAAGAGCGTCCTTTCCTCCTCTCTCCCTTTCTCTTTCCCTCTCACCAATCTCTCATCCTCCCTCACTCACCTGCACACTTCCTTCACACTCTCCCTCGCTCACACACAAGCATGTCTTCCTTCACTTCTTCCCTCTTGAGCTTCATTGGCCTCAAATCTACCTCCAAACGAGCTGTTCGTCCTCTCTCCTCTCTCTCTTTTCCCGTGTGATCAATGCCTTCGAGACTGACTTTCGCTCTCTCCTCGCTCACGATAGACCCCTCGAGTGATCTCTTCGATCGTCGACACGCTCTCACAACCTTCTATCCACGATCGTTCAGTCTACTCTGCTCCTTCGCTTCGTTCTCCTCAACTCGCTTTCGAATCTCCTCTCTTCAAAGCTCATCCCGCTCGATTCGTCTCACTCTCTGAATTGATCCCTGGACTCGCTCCTCCTTCGGAAGTACAACTCTCAGACCTCGAATCGGTCGAAGCGGAAGGAGAAATCGTTGCATTCGAAACGAAGGAAAAGGACGAGCTCAAATCGAGAGTGAGTCTTCCTTCCCCCTAATCTAGGCTTTCTCGATCTGACATTCTCCTATCTCGATAGCTCGAACAATCTCTCGCTAACACGCCTCCTCCTACTCCTACGACTCCCGAGCTCGAACCCTCTTCCCCTTCTCCAATCTCGATCTTCGTCTCTGCCTTCTTCGAATCGAAACCCAAACAACGCGCTCAACCGAGCTTGTACCTCAACGAACATGAATGGGCTTTCTGCGAGAAGCACAACCTCTCGGCGGAAGAATTCCTCGAACTGGACTTCGACGTTGTGCTCTCCCCGAAATTCAACGAGAAGAGTTTCTCCCATCCTCCTTCCTCGTCTACTTGAACCTCCCTCGTTTCACTACTTGTCTTGTTTGTTGATAGAACTTCCTGTTGTTGTCAGACTCTCTTCCTGTGTTGTTGTATCGAGCGAACGTGAATCTTAGATCAAGTCTCCAATTCAACCAGCTAGCCATCGGTCTACAGAGAGTGACGAAGAGTGTCTGTTTTCAATTGCGGTATCAGAAGAGAGAGCTCAGCTGACGACGAAGGTGCATGAAGTTGGAATAAGCGAGAGGCAAAAGAAAAGGTATGAGCTGGATCTTTATCCGAAGAGAGGGGTAAAACAAAGGGGGAAGGCATCAGTTGCGAATTGCGAAAAGAAAAGCGAGAGTGACTGCGTAGTAGAAAAAGTATGAAAGTCGAGTATCAGGTAGGTGAGAAACAGAGGGAAGCTTTGCGAGAGGAGGAGGAGAAAGAAAACCCTCGACTTTGACCGAACGAATGGCGGCTTCCACTTCAACTACAGGGACGACGAGACCTCGAGCATCCATCGCGACTACCGACCTCTCGCATCTCGCTCGGTTTCACCTCTGGAATCGATGCCAGTGCCTCCGCCTCCTCCACGACGAACTTCTCTCCTTCCCCCTTCTCGAATCGTCAAACGACCTTCACTCCTTCCGACGTCTTCTGCAGCGACTGCATCTCGCCCTTCGTCGACCTCGTCGTCGAGACCACCTTTGAAACCTACGACTTCTCTCTCGAAACCGGCTGGAACGGGATCCTCGAGGAGGTAGTCCGATCGTAGGTAGTTGTGCTGTATTACTGTATCTACTGGAATCGTTTTGGCAGTCGTTTGCAAGCGCGAGTCGAGTGAACGCTTCGGAAACTCTGATTCTGCGCTAGGGCCACTCGAAGATGTCTCCTTTCTCGTTGTTGATTTTGTACCCTTCTCTTCGGGTCTCAATCTTTACGACGAGTTCTCGCCAAGCTCTCCCTGACAGTCTGATCGCATTTTTGCAGTCTCGTAGTTATGGATATCAATCTGTTCTTTGCACTAAGGGTTCAACCTTCAAGTCGTCCTAGTTTCACATAGTGCTTGTTTTCTCCCGCAGGATCTGGGAACTCCCACCATTCCTTATACTTGTTCCCGCAAGAGTCGAGGTACTCTGGTTGATACCAAAGAAAATATGAGCATTTGCACCGACGAAACTTTGAGCTTGAAGGAACTCACTCTCAGCGTCTTCTTTCATCTTCTCTTGAGCCTGGACCTTGAACGAGACCGTGTCAGTTCGACTTGGTCTCCCCTTGAATCGCAGAATCTGTCTCACTTTTCTCATTTTCGCTTTTGGACTTGGTTTCTTTTTCCTCGACGGTGGAGAAGGAGGATTCGCGTCTATATCACACGCACAGACTGTGTATGAGTACGAAGAGCTCCGTATGATACCCCGAGGGAGCCAGAGAGAGAGAGAGGGAAGACTGACCTTGTTCCTGTTCGTCAACAACCTCGATTGATTTTCGGCGCAGAATTCTTAGGTGGGCCCTTTCTTCCCCTACATTAGGGATTAGACTGCGTGAGTCGCAGGTTCTGATCATTCAGGGAAACGCGCAGACTTACTCAAGTCTGCCGCACTCGGCGGTTCTTCGTTTTTGAGCTCAACCCCAAGCACGAAGACGAGTTTGTCGACGACATATTGTCTCCTGATTTCTGCTTCCGTATCACTGTTGCGGAAATTGACGGAGTTCAGTCAGTCTACTTTCGAACGGCCCGTGTTACGTTAGAGAGAACAAAAAACTTACCTCGGGTCCACTCGACGAAGTTCTGCAATGAACGCATTGAACATTTGGTGTCGTTTGGAGTGAATGCTCTTCGCGAGTTGAGCTTCCTCCCTTGACCAAGAGTCTCTGCCGTCGCACGAAAACCGGCACACAAGGTCGAGGTTAGAGGGAGTCGCGAGCAAACGGAACATCTCATGTAACTAACTCACTTGGTCTTTCGATCTTCAATGAGGACATCGAGAATGACACCTGCTGCTGACAGGAGACTCCTGAGCAATCGAGTCGGCACGCACGAAATACGATTAGCGATAGGTCTCAAAGTTCTTTTTCGAATTTGGCGTGAAATAGTGCTCACTTCCCGGTCTCCAAGTACTTCTCTGTTACTTCCGAAAGGAATACCCACGCATTGATCAATTCTTCATCGGTGTCCCTCTCGAGTAAAGCTTGACGAAATCCGGCGAGTTTATTCGAGTGCTTCTTCCTCTCTTCCTCCTGCGTTCGAAGCGCATCGTTTACACGACCCTGCGGTGCCGATTTGTTCCTCCTAGACGTAACGCCCAACAGGTTTCGATTAGCCCTATCGATTCGACCGAAATCCTAGATCTCCGAAACTCACGCATTCGTTCCCGACGACGACTGACCTTTGTTCACGTGCGCCATCCTCGATATCCAAGTTGTAACGACTCGACTTCATTTCGATCGGGTACGAATGACGACGGAGGTGGAAGAACGAGGTCAATGATTTGAAAACGTTCGCTTCAAGAGGAGGACTCACGCAGATACCTCTCAAACTCGCACTGAGGACCGTGATTCTGATTATGAGGCTACTAGCAGGATCGCACGAGGATTGGAACTGGGGAGGAGCTTGATCGAAACTGGGCGCTTGAAAGTTGAGCGAATCGATTGTCGAAGAACGGCGCTGTCGGTATCCTCGCTGTGGTGTACGAGTCAATGAGGTTCCTCTGAGATGCAGAGGGTGAGCGATTGGCGTTGGTTGGGGAAACGTGGAACGAAAACAAAGGTCGTCGAAAATTTCTCGCTCATTTCCTCTTCTCTTCCCCTCTCTCTCGCACCTCATCATCAACCCAAGATTCCACAGCAACGATACGCGACTGAACTGATTCGACTCCTCCCATCTACTCAAACACTCTCTATTCCTTGAACCCACTTCTTCCCGTTCTACACGGACCCCGTCTCTCTCTCTCTCTCGGCCCTCCTACCCTATCATTCACTCGATCAACAGTCATGAGACGCAATTCGAAAGCTAAAGGTGAAGATACACGCCATGTACGCGCGACTGGAACTGGAACCAGATTGAGGAGTCACGATTCGAAGAAGGACGACCCCGTACCGATGGATCTCGATCCCGCCCCTCAAGTCGCAGCGGCTTCTAGCAACACTTTGGTCGCAGAATCGGAAGGACAAGGGCAGGGGAATGGAGGGGATATTGAGTATGTTGAGGGTGTGGGAGGAGCTGGAGGACAGAAAAGAGGAACCTTGAGGAGGTTGGAGGCGGAGAAGAAACTCGGACCGAGCGAAACGAATAGCTCGAATGATTCTTCGACGGGAGAAGCGGGTGCGAAGGCAGTAGGGGATGACGAAAGGAGGGAGTTTGCATTGTAGTCCTTGATGAACACGAACGATTGTAAATAGCTTTGTTTTCGACGAGCGAGCAGGTCGGTCGAGTCGAAGAGTCCAAGCCTTGACTGTTACGCCCTGCGTCACCGTCACAGCCGTGAAGGTCTGGGGCAGAGAAATGTGGTCAGAGTGCCCGAGAGCAAAGCAAGAAAATCTCTCTTCGAGTGAACTTGGAGGAATTCTCGGCGAGAGACAGGGGCGAGCGATGAGCTCATCCTTCACTTCTCTCCCTCACGCCTTACTCCCCTGATCGCTCAACATGCCACCCCGGAATGCCTCAACGATCAAACTGACGCTCGACACGACCCCTCTCGCGCTCCCCGCCTTCTTGAAACTGCTCACGACAAGTCCTCATCTCGACATGAGTAAAGCGATCCAACTAGCCTCGAAGCTCGTCCCCGCCGGTTTCAATTCGCATTTCAAGCTGAGAACTCTCACTGGGGTCGACCTCGCTCGGATCGGAGTCGAGGATGAAGAGTTACGGAAATCGATGTTGAACACATTGGGGAGAGGAGCCGACTCGAAAGGGAAAGGAAAGATGAAGGCTTCACCTACGAAACCAGAGTTTGGAGACGAAGGAATGGGAGGGAGGAAGAGGAGGAGGGAGAGCGATCTCGATAGACCTTTACCGACGAGAGGAGATAAAACTTCCGAAGTTGAACAGGATTTAAATTTTGATGAGATTGAATATGAAGAGGTTCGTTAATTGACGACCTATCAGCTATCGGGGATCCGCAGCTGACCGGTAATCGTCAATCGAACAGGGTCTCATCAAGAAATCGGTCATTACGAATCGAGCTCCAGTCATGAACGCTTGGGCAACGGTAGTCGCTGAACGACTCGGGTTTTCTCGTCAGGAAGCATTATCTATAGGTGAGCTCGTTCTCCCAGTGACAGCATTGTGGTGGTGTATCCAGACTCACGTTTCGATGAAATAGCTCACGTTTACACGAACCTCAACGCGACATCGAAAGGAGTTTCGCTCGGCATCAAGCCTGCATCCGAGCTGAAAGACGACATCGGATCATCACAACCGTTCGTCGAATTGATGGGTCGAAAAGTGAGTGCGAAGATCCCGAATAAGCTCAGTAACAACAGGCTTATATCAAAGTCATCCGCGACTCACATTCTTCAGGTCCCCGTTCTGTCGACTCAAAACTCTGGATGGAGAGCCGTCTCACAAGGAGCCGTCGCAGAACCTGGGAAATCGTTCGCTTACATTCAAGGTGCTTTTCGACAACAAATGGGAGCTTGTATAGGTGAGTCTCTCAGCTTCTGACGAGATCTCGTTTAGGAGCTGACGAGGTGCTTGCTGTAGGAGCAATGAGATTACTCGCAAACAGTTTTGAACCGAATGAATTGAATCAAAAAGTCAGTCCCACCTCCTCTTGATTTACATGTTGACTCGCCACTGATGCTCCGGCCGTACAGGGCTACGGCTTATACCTCGAATTCCGACCTGAATCGGACGGATGGGGCAAAAAAGCAGAAATGAAAATGAGCACGATCCTTGACTTGCGACGATTCCTCACTCATTTAGACCCTTCCCCTGCTCCTGCAACCAAGCGGGACGATGGAGAATCGAAAGTCAAAGTAGAGGACTCGGAAGGGAACGTCGAGAGCGTCAAGGAGGAGAAATCAGAGGGAGAAGAACCGGAGAAGAAACGAGTCAAAGTCGAGGAGGAAGGCAAAGATGTCAAGCCCGACGTGGATTCGAAGGCGGAAGACGAGGAGAAGGATGAGTTCGATGCCCTTCTCGAAGACGACGACGGGATCGATTATGCCGCGATCGATATCTAGTTTTCTCTCCTTTGCTTCCGTTCTTTCTCAATGTTGTCGTATCTCTCAATCTTTTCGCAAAGTGTATCGATAGTAGATAGTTACACCGAGAGGGAGAGAGATAGAGAGACGTTCCGAGATGAGATGAATGAATGAAGACAACAAATGAGATGAGGTGAATCGAAAATGGAAAGGTATCTATGGAGGCTCGTGGTATGTGATGATGCAGAAAGAGGTATGGATCAATGGTTCAGCGTAATCGGCGGCGACCATCGACGAGTCCAAGCGTTTTCCTCGGTCCTCTGCGAGAGAAACGAGAGTGAGTTCGAGTAAGAGGGACGTCGAACGAGTGAGAGTACTTACTGCCAAACGGCGAAACTGATCGCCATCGCAAGAATAATGAGGAATCTGACCCAAGTGATCAAGGTGACAACGTGACGAATCGCGCTGTCCTTCATCATATTCGAAAGCATTCTCGGATGGTATCGAGCGCGAAGAGTTACCGGGTAATAATCGTTCGAATCTAATTGATCTCTCCTATCGATGAGATCGTAATTCGACGACACTACTGAACTCGCATCGTCGTTGTCGTCTTCGTTCGGCGATGCGCGAGGGAAGATCTGAGAAGTGTGTCGGGAAGAAGCTTCGAGTCCGAGTCGACGGAGAGCGAGGGTTCGTCGAGCGATAGGAGTCGAGTCGTCGTCCTCTTCTTCGTCGCTACCGAATCGAATTGAAGACAAGACGCGGTTCTTGTTCTTCTTCGAAGTCTTTCGTGTCTTTCGTTCCTTCTTACTTCTGAGCTGTCTTGGATCCCCCGCCTCCTCCTGCGCGACCGCCTCTAGGAGCTTCGGTTTGTTGATGCCCTCGAGACGTGTTCTCGTCGATTCGAATTCGTCCGCCCAAACTGGCTCGAGCTTATCCGCCTCGTTCGCAAAGTCCTCATAGCTCTCGATCTTTGTACTTCCGAGAGTCCCAGCAGGAACGAGATCGTCGGCGGTCGATTTCGAGCGTTGAGAGTTGAACGAGATGGGAGTAATCGTTCTCCTTGGGTTTCGACGACGAATTCGTGCGACGTTGAGGTTCGAGACGACAGGTTCCGAGTGCGAGGTATGCACGACGATTGAATCGACTGCCTCTTCCTCCTCATCGTCGGTGACTTCGATCGTGTCTGGTTGTTGAGAGATCGAGCTGTCTTGAGACCAAAGGCCCGAGAGCTCATTCCTCAGACTCCGTCCGAGTGCGCTCGAAGGAGGAGTCGGAGAACCTTCATGAGATTCCGATAGATGAGATCGTCTGCTCGGCGAATCAGACGTTCCATCGTCGAGCCATCCAATCGCTTTTCGGTCGGTTCCTTCTACACAAAGCGTCAAACGTGTCAGTAACTCTGTCTTCTTCGAAAGGTAGTTGAAACTCACCCCATTCGATCCTCTGTTGTAATTCCTCCAAATCCTCGCATTTCCCCATCCATTCCCTCACTTCTTCTCTCGCAATTTCCAGTTTTTCTTCCATCTCCTCTCTCTCCTCCAAGATCGCTTCGTTCGCGTCTTGTAATTCGTCGATCTTCGCGATGAGTTGATTGAAGAGTTCGTCTTGTTGAGCGTCGAGCAAAGATGGATCGAAGAGAGGGATTCGGGGGAGTGAGGCAAGGGAGGAAGTGGAGGATACGGCGCGGACTCGCGTTATACCGTTGCCGGGTGATCGGAAATGAGTGAGATGAGGGGCGGCGAGGAAGCGGGAAGGCGAGGGAGCAGGAGAAGTTGAGTTTTCAGTCGATCGTTCAGACTCGCCGGCCTTGTCGAGGTTCGCCGAATTCGAGGTAAAAGTCTCGTTTCCTTCATCTGCGCACTCCTCCGGATCGTTGTCGTCGTTCCATTCCTTTTCTCGGTCAGAGGACTCCGCTTTCCCTTTTTTCTCCAATCCCTTTTCCCTCTCACTCTCCAACGCCTGATTCCTCCCTTCACTACGCTCGAGGTCCTCCTTCAACGCCAACAACTCTTTCTCAAGTCTTCTCAATTTCTTCCTCCCTTCCCTCTCTGCAAACTCCGATTCCATCTCCAATTCCTCGACTCTTTGCGTCAACGAATAATTAAGATGACTCAAATGTTCGACCTCTTGTGGATCCACTTGTCCGCCGCCGGGGGATTTCGGGGACATGAGAGTCGTACGAACTGGGGGAGCGAAGAGAGAAGCAACTGAAGCGGAAGAAGTGAATCTATGGGAATTCCTCAACCCTGTCGGCGAAGTCGAGGGTGAGGAAGATCCAGTCGTATCGATACGGACCGTAGTAGGTGGAGTCGTTCGAGCGTTGCTCGAGAGACTGGTCGAACTCGAGGAAGTGGCGAAAACGTAACTTGTTGAGGAAGTGATTCCGCCAATTCGACTACCACCACTCGAGATTCGACGACCTTGACCCGTTGGAATGCTCGAGGGACCGAGAGAGTTCTTCCAGTTGTGTTGCGAGTCGGAGGGAACGCGAGTACGGGAAGGCGAGAGTGAACCGGAAACGAGTCGAGAGGGACGGAGAGGAGAGACGTTCTGCTGGCCTGAGGTCGAGCGTTGTCTCGCGAGTAGAGATTCGTGGCGATTCCTCAGACTGTGATACTCTTGCAAGAGACCTAGATCGAACGCATGAGAGTCAGTGCAGCTCGAACGCGGCGAAAAACCAAAACCGCTAAATTACCTTCTCCCGCAGACGTGAAAACGGATAACTCTGTCGTTCCGGATCGACTCAGGGTCAGCTTTTACTTCTCACACTACATATGCGAGCCTACTCACCTTGTTCCTTCTCTCGAATGATCCTGTCTGCATCACTCAACATTTTCTCCAATTCCTCCCTACTCATCTGTCCTAGCAGCTTCGGATCCTTTACGAGTTCCACACTACTATTCTTCGTCACCTCTTGTCTCTTCGTGGGTGTTCCATCATCGAGAAGACAGTCGAATTGTCCCGAAAGTCGAGAGTGGGTTTTTGGCGTCGCTGATCCGCTCGATTCGTCTCCTTCTCGATCCGCCATTGTACTCTGAGGTTGTTCTATCGTAATAGCTGCAGTAGGGAACGGTATCGAACTAGTTCTCCTCCCCTTCTTCACTTCTTCACGTTCATCTTTCCCTTCCCCTTTTTCTCTTCCCGGGTGTCCCAGTACCCCATTCATGTCGTCCAGACCTAATGGAGGTGTATCAGGTGGTATCGAGCTACTCCAGATCGGAGAGGGTAGGTTCATCGAAGAGGGAGAAGACGCGAGGTGGTGATCGGAATTTGAGAATGCGCTAGGCCGTTGACGACGAGGGGACAAAGGTGTGGGGAGTGCGGTGAGTCGTGAGGATGGTGCTCGGTTCGAGGGAGGGCGCGGGCGTGCATGTTGAGGTGTTGGTTGCATGCGGAATAAAGTTGAATGAAAGAGAGGAAGCGAGGGAGAAGTTTGCCTTGGTTTTGCGGTCGCCAAAGTTGTTATGAGGTGAAGTTCTGCCTCTATGAGTGAAGAGAGTCGCGGGAAAGAGTTAGGAGACAGAAAGAGTCGCGAAAACAAGATTCGAGAAAGTTTGGACTCGTTGATGCAGTGAATTTGTCTATGTAAAGGCTCTATGTGCTTCTATCTTTTGAATCTACAAAGGGGTACAAGTAACGAATAGTCTAATAAAGTAACAACGAAGCTCTAGATGCAAAAAGTCAAACCGGCACTACTGTACAGTCACTAAGGCGACTCGTAAGTTTTTCTGACCTCGATTCCAACCGAACGCCTCCTCTGCGCATCCAGCCACTGCATCGCCTGTCGATATGTCCTCGGAAGTACGTGTCTCTCCAACGGTTTCTCCGACGAAAACGTGAAATGAAAAGTGTTCGTGATTTTCTTTTCTCCCGTGTGTAGGTCGACCGTAGCGGCTTCGACGGAAACATGGAACGATTTGTGTTCGCCTACCATAGAGGAGAAGGTTACGCGAGAGTCGAGGACGAGGAGGGAACCGACTTCGACAGGTTGAGCGAATTGTAATTCACTGTTTTCGAAAAGGAGTCAGAAAAAGTCGCAGGAAGAAGAGAGGAGAGGACTCACTCGAGAGCAACGAATGTAACGGGAGATCGAGCGAACAGACATGCTGTCGAGTAGGCCGTTTCATATGCCTGCCCGAGCCAGAGTCATTCTCAGCCCGCAATCGGAAGAAGCGAGGCAACTCACAGTAGACATTAGCTTCCCGCCAAAGATTTTGTTATGTAAATTTCGATATTGAGGGTGCATAAGGTTCGCAGATCGTATCCTAGTATCCGCCATGAAGAGGATATTCGCGGGAGTCGCCGTTTTCCGATCGTACAATTGTGCGTTCTTCAAAAACAAATCGTGCAACATTGCGGCTTCCTCCTCCGTTGGCGGTCTCCTTTCGAGCGATTTCGATGCTCGTTTCTTCTTTGTTTCCCTCAATTCTCGTCCCATCTCGAACATCTCTTCCTCTTCGGGTCCCTTGACGATCAATCGAGGAACGGCGTGTTTTCCTCCTTTCGAGCTGCGACAGACCATCGTGAATCGACCGATGAGAATCGTTCTTGATTCCGAGGGGGTCTTCGTGATCGTTGATAATCGGACGAAGACTTCGAGGGAAGATTCAGTTGCGTAGGCGACGTGAGCGGCGAGTCGCAAATCGGGAACTGATCCATCGGCTTCATAGAGAGGTCGTAACATGTCCATTCGTTCGACGGCGGCTGTGACGAGGTAGAAGCCGTATTTCGATGCGTCTGCGACTGATGTTCCATTCGGTAGAACGTGTTGATACTGTGAAGGAATGGTAGAACTCAGAAGAAATGAAAACTTCTGCGAGGAAATCCTTTCGACTCACTGCTGAGCTCCCCGCCAACCAATCGAACTTCTCCAAGATCGCACTCATCCGTACTTTCGATAGCCCTCCAACAAATTCCTCCCTCAACGCTTCATCTTCTGAAAACTTGAGGTCCATCGAACAAAACGAATCTTTCATCGTTCTCTCCTTCGGTAACGGTTCCAAATCCTCCAGACTCTCCTCTACCGGTAACGTCGCCGTATGATCCTTCGAATAGGGGGTTAGTCCCTTCATTGACAACGGGACAACCTGAGAATTCCCTCGACTCAATCGCTCTGAAACTTTCAATAACCTCTCCAACCTAGTCACCGCCTCTGTCTCCTTCTCAGCTTTGACGGGGTCTTGCTCAGAGAGTAACGAGTCTCGGGTCTTGGAAGTTGAGGAGAGAGGACGGAGTTTCCCGAGATTCAAGATCTTGGCTGGGAGCGGTGCAGCTTGTGGTCGAAGGGTCGACCTCGTGAGGTTATGAGCTCCTTGGCGAGCGAGTGCGCTCATCCTTCAAGGCCCTCCGTGTTGTCGTCGACAGGCGGTGAAAAAAGTTGAGAGAGAGCAAATTGAGTTCGGATTCCCGAGGAAAACTCATTCTCACTTGACTTACACTCCGTCTACCTTGTACGAGCTCAAATGCACTCGAATTCAAGTTTGAACGGGAGAGCGAAGTATGTAATCGCGAAAAAATGTGAGTCGACGACGGAAGCTCGCACGGAACCGAGTTTCTCGACCGAAGGGAAGGAAGGTTCACGTTCGTCGCGTCTCTCCTCCTTCGTTGAGGGTTGAAAGAGACGAGAGAGGAGAACAAGTTTGCGGAAGTTCCGAGCGTAAAGGGACAGCTTTGTATTAGAGATCGTCCCTTAGCTGTCCCTTAGCTTAGCTTACGATCTATTATAAGGTTACACGCGGGAAGGGAGATCCTCTCGACCGAACTTGGTGTTTTTTTCTTCAAGTCCTCAGCCTCTTCTGTTCACAACCTCTCCCGCCTCCCCCTCCCCTCTTTTCGTTCGTGTCTTTCCTATCCAGAGTATCGGTCTATTAGCTAGACCTACTCGTCCCACTCTACGCTACTCTACTCGCGACTTAGACCTCTCTCTTCGACTCTCCAACTTTCGGAATCTCCTTCAATCGATTCAAAGATGCTCTCCATCCCTTTCGTTCTCTCCCTACTATCAGTAGCTGCAGCTCATTCATTCGAACGACGTGCACCTGCGAGTGAGTCCCCTCCTTCCCTCTCTCCTCTCATGCCTCTCTCCCCGGAATCTATTTTCGACTCGACTCGGAGTTTGGTCGCTGATTCCGCTTCTCTTCGCGTGTCTCTTCTACAGCTCCTATTCCCTCTGTTTACCCGAACCCCGGAACTAAAGGCCCAGCGCCGAAGCAGGAATGGATTGACAAGTACAACGAAGCGAAAGCGGCTGGACGAATCCCTGGAGACTCTCCATCGTCTCTGGATGCTACTGGAAACATCGTCTATGCACCTGGAGTTAGAACTGGTCCTAACGGAGTCTGTTCTTGGACGGGTGAGTTCTTCGCGAAATTCCTTCATTCAACTTTTCGCTAATTTCCGCTTTTCTTCCCTAGTCGCGCATTGTTTCGATACTTTCGATGTCTCGGACGCTCCCGATGGAATGTACGGTGTCTCGTTCGACGATGGACCGACCCCGAATTCTCCTCAACTCTACGATCTCTTAACAGCTAATAATCAAACAGCCACCCACTTCCTCATTGGAACGACGATCTTACAAAACTTGGATGTCTTTCAACAAGTTGTCGATTCGGGAGGACATCTCGCTGTTCACACGTAAGTTTGTCTCCCTCGAAACGCGCTCATCCCCTTGTACTGACCCCGCGACTTCTCCCTCTCCAGTTTTTCTCACTCTTACGTGAGTCTCTTCGGTCTTTCGCTCGAGCCTGCGAGGCTCCCCTTACTGACGTGTACCTCCTTCAGATGACCACGATGACCGATGAACAACTCCTCGTAAGGAATTCTCGATCCTCAGAAAAAGTTGAACCGAGCTGATTTCAGAAGATCGTTTCTCTTTCAGGGAGAGCTCGGCTGGACTGCTCAACTCATCTTTGACTACTCTGGTCTCGCTCCTGCTTACTGGAGGCCGCCCTATGGCGATGTTGACAACCGTGTTCGGTAAGTTGCTCAACCTCATCTGGAAAAGCGTCAAACGAAACTGAAAACTCTCTCTCGCATCTCGCAGTGCTATCGCTCAAGAAGTCTTCGGCTTGACGACCGTCATTTGGAACATTGATTCCGATGATTGGTGTTTGAACGAAGTCGGAGCTTGCCCAGGCTACGGACCCGAAACTCTCGCCGGGTTAGAAGCCGAATTGACCAAGTGGCAAACTGGTTCGAAATCCCCTGGAGTGATTGGGTTGGAACACGAGAGTGGACCTGATACGGTCGCTGGATTCATGAACACTTTTTCGGGTATCAAATCGAATGGATGGGACGCAAGGTAAGAGAGAATCACTTCATCGGATTTCTCTTCGATACGAGGCTGACCTTGATGCTAACTGATGCAGGAACATCCCTGATCTTTGGGACGCACTTTGGTATCAAAACGCTGAAGACAACGACGACCCGAACAAGAACACCTCGTTCGTGATCGGTAGTGGACCTTTCAACACTTCGGCCGCTTCTGTCTCGATGACTTCTTCTTCCGCTCTTCCCTCTTCGACCTCGACTTCCTCCTCTGCTCCTTCATCGACTCAATCCGGTTCAATGACGTCGAAATCGGCTCAAACTGCAACTGCGGCAGCTCAACAAGAAACCAAGAACAACAAGAACACTTCGTTTGGAATTCGTTTGAGTCTACGTGATTCATCTTCCGTCTTCGTTGGAATCGTTGCTCTCTCGGTTGGAGCTCTCGCCATCATCATCTAGATCTCTCTCTCATCTTCTCCGACTTTCCGCATATAATTTTCTCTCTCTCATTCGTTTCATCTCAAAGGACACTAGCCTCGACGAAAACTTCTCACGCTCCCTCTCTCTCTCTCTCTCTCTCTCGGTTTCTTTGATCATATCATGTTCTCCCTCTTGCACACAGACACTTCCCTTCGTATTTCTCGGTTACCCTCTTTTTCTTGTTGGATGGAAGGATTACCCCTCTTTCCTTTTTTGATACCCTTCTTCTTGAGAACCCCCTCTCCGTGTCAGCTTAACGGACCCTCCTCCTTCTTGTCTAGACATAACCTCGTTGTCGTTGGAAACGAAGACAGAAAAAATAGAAATAGTTTTCTCACGACACTCCAGTGCTTCTCTCGTTCTCACGGCTATGAGAGGATTGACAGTATCGTCGACACGCACAGAGAGAGAGTTGAAATTGGTTGTTACAGAGAATTGTGCATGATCTTCTGGAGTACCTCCAAGCTCAGCTTCTCCCTGCTCTATCTTTCGACACGCTCGATCCCTACACTCTCCCGTACCTTCTCCCATCCCTCTTCTTCGTCGATTCATTCGCTCTCGGTTCATACCCCTCCATGCCACTTTCACTGCCCTCACTCCCTTCGCTTCCTTCCTCTTCCTCGAACATTTCTCTCCTCTTTCCCCTCCTCCTCGGCGTTTCGTGTCCCATCGAGAAAGTCCTAGCTCCACTCCGACTCAGTTTTCCGCGACGACGAGAGCGTTGTCGATGTTGAGCGTCGGCAGCAGCGAGTTCCAAAAAAGTTTTATCTTCCCTTTCCATCGGAGTCGGTCTTCTTCCCTCCTGTATACGTCTCAAGGCTTTCCCTACTGCCCATACCTGATCGTCCCATCCAAGCATTCATCAGTCAATCAAGCTCGAGTAGAGAGCAGGAAGAGAGAGGAAAGGGGGACGTACAGTTGGGAGAGCGAGGAAAAAAGTCAAAACTCCTGGGAAATCTAAAGCGAGTTCACCGGGAAATACATCGTTCATTGCGATTTGGAGTTCGATTGTAACTATTGCGAAGGTGAGGAGGAGGGCACAGATTGGCCACTTCAAGTCGCAATTCGCGCGATTGAGAGTTTCGTCAGTTTCTCGACTCGTTGGCAGAGAGCGAGAGGAGGGGGGCAGAAGGGATATATCTAGAGAGAGAGGAGAGAACGTACGATAATGAAATGATGCCTCGATTCTAATTGTCTCCTAGTCCAACGAGCATAAGCGCCTTGAGGAGAACCTCGGACTCCTTTTGACCAGGTAGAGAGGAATGTCGCGCCTTGTGACGCGGAGGGGAGTCGTTCGGTCGTTGGTGCTGGTAAAGAGGCTGAAGTCGTGTGATATGAGGGAAGAGAGACGGAAGAATCGTTTGTAGGAGAGAGGGGAAGCGGAATCGAAGAAGCTTGAGCTTGAGATTCAGGTTGAGGTTGTTGAGTTGAACGGCCTTTGGGAACCGATCGCATGACCATCTGTAACAACGCGTCTCCCTGTACAATCCACGCGAGCAACAAAAGTTAGAATCGAGCTCGAAAACGAAAGAATAGTTTCACGGGCTCACGTCGTCCGACGCCGGTGTGTAGTCCGCCGGATCATCCTTCATGTGTCTCCTCTTCTTCCTATCTTCCTCCAATTTCTTCTTGATATGTGGAAAACCCCGAATTTTCTTCTTCTTCGGATCTCTTAGGTGTCCACCTCTTTTGACGAGCACGATTGGTGCGATTGCACTCCAGTACGAACCGCAAACGAGTACGATAAACCAGAAGAGACTCTGTCCAACCCCTGGCTCCTCGTCAGCTTCGCCGGCAGGAGAATCGATCAAGGAGAGAAAGACGGACATAGCTCGACATCAAGAAAATATCCGTTCTACTCATTCCCCCGTCCAATTTCGATACAGGTACGAACCACAACACTATCTTGGTCTGTTCCAAACAGTTCACTTGACGGAATTGAAAGTGTAACCAATCGGGGAGACGACCGGCCGCGTATCCCCAGATACAGAGCGCCCAGAGGATGGCGGTCGAGAGCGCTTTGAGGATCAGACCGGATTGGAGGAATCGGACACCGGCGGGTCCGAGGACTTCATCTAGAGGCGAGAACGAGGTGAGTAGGGAAAGAAGGAGAAGAGAGGAAATGAACTGACAAGACGTGAGCGAGTTAAGGCCGGATAGAGTAGCGATGTAGGGTAGGTGAGAGAGGAGAATGACGATAATTGTATGATGCATCGTGATCATGTGCTGCGACAGAAGAATCAAGACGAATTTTCTGTCAGCTTGATTCTGCAAGAAAGGGAGAATTGTCGAAAGAGAGAAGAGACTCACGAGCCAGAGCATGATATAATTCGACGCCACAAAGCAGAACGACACCGATAATCCCAACCACTGTTTTCCAACGATGTCGTTATCCGAATCAGCTCAAGCGAACCCTATCCGAATCAGCTCAAGAAGGAGAATCGTTTGGAACGAACGAGTGATTCCGCCCCTCCTTCATCCGGTGCCACCAGGCACAACACGAAGAACGCGATCGCCTGTAAGTAACATCCTAGTCTCACTCCTATACTGACGGTATCTGCTGCTGGACAGAGTTTCCAACATGATTGAACGGCGTCCGGGTTCGAACAATAGACGGCTTGAGGGAGTGGGATTACGCCGACCATCGCATCGAGGGATGTCTAGAGAGTAGTCGAAAGAGTAGAGGAGAGAGGAACGGAGAAGAGGGACCGAGTGAAAGACGGAGGGCGAACTGAGCGGAAGGTCCGGATAAGACCCGCGGACACCCCAGAGGTGCTTGGCAGTGAGAACGTGCGAGTCCCAGAGCATAGCTAGACTGTCTCGAGAGCGATTCTGTGAGTCGAGTGAAGCGTTCGGAACAAAAGAGACTTCGGAGAAACGAGCGGAACTTCTTTCCAAACCTCATCACTCGAACTTCACTATGGTAAGCCCAGACTAGCTAGATGTACTCCAGAGCAACCTACTGACCCAGTCTCTCGCGTCCCATTGCAGCCTATCCCCTTTGAAGCCCTCGTTCCTTTCGGTAAACTGATCAAACTCTCATCTCCCTTCTTCCGCCTGCTGACTCGTTCTACAATGCTCTTGCAGGTCTCTTGACTGTCATGTTTGCCGTAACGGGCACTGGGTTCTCTGCCGCTCGACGAATCACTAACGAGGGAAAGGTACCATCCCCTCTCAGTTCGCATCTCTACTCTTTCTGGATTGAGTACTGATGTAAAAGAGGTCGGCGTATGGTACAGCCTACACGACACAGTTTGGATACGTGGGAAGAAAACATGATGGAACGGGATAGGAGGTTAACTGGAACTTTGAGAGGTCAATCCGTACGTTCTGGCTCCTCCTTTCCCGGTCCTTCACGACCTCGAGAGAGCTCTGTGCTACTCCCTATACCCGCGCAATAAGAGAGCGCGAGCTGACGGGTCGGACACCTTTGATATGTGCAGACTGAACCGATCGCACCGAAACAATTCGCAACGAACAGTATCTGGCAAACCGAAAAGGTTGAACGAGCATTCATCTAGAATACTTCGCGCAAAAGGAGGTCAACCGTACTTCTTCCACTTTCTCTCTCGTCTCGTTGTTTTCTACTGTTTTTATCTTTCTCTCTCTCTCCCGCGCGCTCTAGCAATTCTCGTTTCTTTCTGAGGTATGGGAATGCAGTACTTTGGTTCTCAACTCATCTTATCCGTCTCAATCGCACGAAAGAGAGGTCAGCGGTTGCGAAAACTCTCACTTGCGAACCCGACTCGTTGCGTTTCGTAACAATACGGTTAATCTCGAGGGAGGGCGTTTCTTTCCGCGGTAGAGCGTCACCTCGAGTACCTCCGAGGTAGTGCAACGCAAATCACCGATCACGAGTCGGAATCTTCAGCCAGCTGGAGAAAAAGCCGAAGATTCAGTTTTCTTGAGTACTTCGCTCGTCGCGTTCCCCCTTCAAACCGAGAGACATTCACAGCATCATGAAGCATGAATCATGGAACAGAAAGGAATAGAAGAACTTATAGTAGATCCATCAGAGTCGGCCAACGAGAGGGAAAGTGAAACAAAAGTGGAAATGCTGCATGCGACGAAATTTTGAGAGCTTGTAGTCCGTCGGTCAAGACTCCTTGGGTACACTGCGGGAAGCCACACCTCTCTCTCGTCAATCCCTGTGAGTCGATCCGGTTGAGGCGCTAGAGACGGCGGCAATTGAGATTTTTCACAGGGAAAAGAACGAAAACACGATAAGTAGACACGGAAGAAGAAAGGGCAGGGTGAAACTAAATGACGACGATAGAGTTGGGAGTGTAACGTTTAGTGTGGTACGAACTCTTTCCAGCCTGCGAGTGTCGTCAGGCGAAAGAGGGAAGAAAGAATCGAAAATCGAAAATCGTCAACTCTGCTCTATCGAACACACGCTGCAAAGAGAGGGAGAAAGAGACGTACCTCCCAATCCTTGACATCCTTCATAATCTCCTTTTCTCTCGCCAACGCCGCTTGTTCCCTCCTGAAAACATCCCGATCCGATTCGGCGAGTAATAACGGAGTCAAATGAATCCTTGACCAAACCTTCTCTCTTTGCAGTTCACTGCACACATCCCAACAACGCACATCAGCTCTGTGTCCTCTAAGCGTCTGTAGGGAGGAATGGGAGATGGTACCGTTTCTCGAGATTCCCTAATCCAACTCGCCAGAACCCGAACGCGCAAAGACCGAATACGGCAGAGAAGATGATCGCTCCGGAAGGTCCTTTCGTAGGCAGGTTTCGTTTGTATTTGATCGGGTTGAATCCGCCCGATGGAGGGAGATCTCTACAAAGAGAGAGCGCGGAGACAGAGACCGATGATCAGTAGCGCCCTCGCGAGAGAGTAGAGTGTAGATTACGTACTGCTTGTAAGGAAGAGACATGGTAGCTGATCGGGAGACGAGATGAGGAGAAGACGATTCGATGAAACGGCGAGCAACTCTTTCTCTCCTTCCCTTCACTACTAGTCGCCCTTACGCCTCGATATGAGCTACAAGAACCCTTACGCGAAACCCAACAACCCCTACACGGGCGGCTCCTCGTCCTCCTCCTCTCAAACTCCCTACGTCCCTTCTGGAGGTTACCCTTCTCCCGCCGTCGCTGGGCCCGTAGGCTACCCTGGCTACGTTCCAGTCCCACCATCAGCCTCCACACTACCCGTCGCAGGACCTTCAATCCCAGCCGGTTACGGAGGCTACGATGCAAACGCCGCTCAACAAGCGAGTATTTACACTCCCGATGCCGGTACCTCTGCAGGATATAGGGGAGCAACAGGAGTAGCGACAGCACCGCAGGGGAGAGGGAAACCTAGAACTACGGTATTGAGGAAAGGTGGAGGGGAAGTTTGGGAAGATCAATCGTTGCTCGAATGGGATCCCTGTCAGTTCTCCTCTTCCTCTACCCTTGCTCCATGATTAGTACTGACACTCGTTTCACGGTGCAGCTCACTTCCGTCTCTTCATCGGAGATCTCGACCCGGCAATTTCAGACGATGCGTTCAATGCCGCGTTCAGTGGTCCGAGATTCCCTTCGTTCGTGAAAGGAAAAGTCATCAGAGACAAGTACACGAACAAAGGTAGAGGGTTCGGATTCGTTAGTTATACGGATCCCGAGGATTTCTTGAAAGCTTGGAAGGAAATGAATGGTTCGTTCTCTCTCTCTTTCTCCCTCCCACTCCGTTTTCTGTCTCTTTTCTCGGAAACTGATGTAAAACTTTCGATGTGTCCTAGGTAAATACGTAGGTACTCGACCAGTATCGATCAAGAAAGCGACAGCAGGAGTTCAACAAGTGAATATCGGTTCAAAGAAAGCGAAAATGTTGGAATCGAAACAACCTTCGAAAACTGGAACGACACCTTACGAACGAGCGAACGCGGAGGAGGCGGGACATCGAGCAGTCGCGGGGGATAAAGGGTATGGACCTCAGAGGAGTAGGAAATCGTACATTAGGCGTTAAAGAGGGGGAAAGAGGTTCGTTTCGTTTATTCCCGTTCTATTTCTTTCCGATTCTACTTTCTACTTTGATTTGTCGTCCGTGCAACCCTTCTCATTTGTGCGTCATCGACCCTGGGATCGTCTCGGATTCATCGTGAGCTACATCTCCTTTCAATTTTCAAACTAGTTCGGGCTTATCTGTCTCTTTCTTCCCGCATCTTCGCTTCAGAACCTCCTCCGAAGCAACCCTCTCTGTATCGTATTCTGGGACGCTCGCGCGGTCGGAGTTCTGAAGCGGGCAGGTAAGACGCTCCGCGCGAACGAGGCAAAATCGAAGCGATTCGTTCAGGTCGAGCAGTCCCCTTTCGCGCGGTTCTCGCTGGTCTCGCTCTTCGTCAGCGTCCTACCTATGTCTCTCTCTCATTCCGCTGCAGGCAGTACGACGAACGACTGGGCGGATACCGTGCTTCTGCGTCCGAAGTTGACTTTCGTTTTTCGCGAATTTGCTCATCTCGTTTTCCCTCTCTTTTTTACGCGTCTCCTCTCTGTAGCGAGGTCATCATGCAATCAAAGCACCATTCGAGATCCCAGGAGAGTATCCGAAAACGAGGCAAATGAGAGAGTCGCGTAAAAGACGTTCTCTTCTCTTCTTTCTCCTACTCCTCACCGCTCCCATTTCGTATCGGCGAGTCTACGCGTCAAACACCTCGAACAACACTTCAGGAACGGTATCTACTCGATTACTCGACTTCTCTCAAGTTACAAGATCAATTCGAACGAAGTCACTCTCAACTCTCACTCTCGCTCTTTGGACCGCCTGATCAACCAGTAGAAGAAGTCTACGACCGTTTCTACGCGATACTCTCGTTTCGACAGCTCTTTGCCCGTTCACCGAACCTCTTCGACACCTACCTCTCTCGCTCCCTTTCTCTCACCCACCCTCTCCCATCCCCGGGTAGCCACTCGCAATGTCATCCGATAACGGTGAAGGAGAAGGACAAGAAGAGCAAATGTGGAAAATCGTTACTCAACAAGACGTTCAAGGATTAGAAGATTCGTTCTTGGTCTTGTTGCAAGAAGGTGGGAAGAGAGTTAGAGTGAGTCCACACTGTCTGCAATAGTTTCTTCGCTGAGGGAGAGGAGACACGCGGGAAAAAGCGAAGAGGGAAAGTCAACTCGAGGGGTTTCGATGGAACGATTCCCTCTCTCTCTCTCTTTTCGGCCCAGGACTCCCCTCGGATAATTCAGTACTGACTCCAATCCTCTCCGTGTGCGTCTACAGCGTTCCCGTACCGAACTTGAACAACTCGCTCCACGACTCCTCTCCGCGTTCGACGCACAAAAATCTCGAACTGCTTCCATTTCCGCTTCTTCCTCGATCGCTTCTCGTTCTCGTTCAGCTTCTTCCTCTGCCACGACTACAGCTGGGAGGGGTAGTACACGTATGGCGAAACAACGGTCGAGAGGATCTTATACCGAAGAAAACACGGATTCCGAAGAGGAGGAGGAGTCTGAGGAAGATGAGGAGGGTGACGGGGATGAGTATGGATCGAAGAGGAAGAGTAAGAGTAAGAGTAAGAGTAAGAAGAACGGGAAACCTGGGAAAGAAGGAACGAGGCATTCGAGTCGAGATAAAGGAAACAAGAAAGTGAAATATTCTGGATTCGGACAAGCTTCAGATGAAGAGGAGGATGAGGATGAAGAAATGGAGTTTAATGATGAAGTTGAATTGAGCGAGGAGAGTAACGGAGAGGAGGACAGCGAGAATGAGTTGATCATCGAGGAAGGCGGGAAACTCGATAAGGGAAAAGGGAAAGAAGTGTTGGAGATTAGTAGCGATGAGGGAGAAGGAGAGCGAGAAGAGATGGATCAGGATTACGAGGAGGAAGAAGGAGAAGGAGATGGAGGGAAAGATCAATCGAAGAGGGAATACAGTATCAACGAAAGTCGACCCCAAGACATGCATTACCAAGTAAGCCCTGTTCCCCCTTCTCCTCGTCAGCGCTATCGAGCTCACATCGTCGTTGTTTTCTAGTTGTGTGCGAAGGAACAATGTGCGAAAGCTCGAGGTCCCGTCTTGAAACAAGAATACGAACGTAAAGTTGAATACCGGAAAACGAAGAAAGGCGGACGGAAAAAGAAACAAGATGACGATTATCTCGATACTGACTCGGAATGGGAGAAAGATGAGGGGAAAGGTGCATGGATGGAATGTGAAACTTGGTTCGTCTCTCTTCTCCCTCATTCCTTTTTTCGCTTTCCAGATTGACTGACTGTTTCGACCCGCCTCTCCCTCTTTCGTGCGTGTTCAGTGTTTCGGCGTATCATTTCGGATGTCTCCAACCGCCGATTCAAAAGTCTTTCAAAGCGAAACTCGATGCCGAACATTCCAAGTCGGGAGGAGGAGGAGGAAAGAAACGTCCTCACGTCGAATTAGACATCAACAAGGTCTTCAAGGTCAAGAAATGTAACGCTTGTGAGAAACCGAAAGGAGCGACGTGTTTCGAGTGTGAGAAGAGTGGGAAACGAGTAACGGAATGTGAGTTTCTCAATTTTCTCGACTCTTTCGAAATTTCGACTCATGACTGATTACCATTCGATGCGATGCAGTTGAGAAGCAACATCACGAAGGACAAGACGGGGATGTCAAGATGAATGGTGTCGAAACCCCTTCGGACGAAATCGCTCCTGGATTGATGTTCCGTTGTCAAACGTTAGTCCGCCCCTTCCTCTTTCTTAACTCTCCCCACTGATCCGACCTCCTCTTTCTCAGATGCCATCGATCCGCTCACTACGGTTGTTTGGAACGAGCCGAATTCGACGACGCCGAAACGACTTGGTTGAATCACACTCTTTCCTACTACGAGGGTGGAATCTGCCACGATTGTCACCTTTACGACAAGGTGAAAGCCGTCAAACTCGACGTAATTCTCGGTTGGAAAGAGGCGGAATTGCCAGAGGGAGCGAAACCACCAAAGGGAGAAAAGATCAAGGATAAGAAAACTGGGAAAGAATTTGTGTTGCCGAATGCGAAGGATTCAATGTTCCCTGCTCTCGTGAGTTTCTCTCTCTCTACCTCTCTTCCGAAACTATCGTTACTGATTCCCCGAGGGCGTGTGTAGTATCTCGTCAAATGGGAAGATCGAAGTTATCGAGACGTTGGATGGGTGAAACATTCTTGGCTCTCAGCTCGTTACCAATCGAAACTCTCTACCTTCCTCTCGAAAGGTTCTCGTGTCTCGTTCGAACCTACGAAAGAAGAACTCGGGGAAGAAGTTGGAGACCTCGAACCGGACGCTCAAGAAGCCGCCCTCGCTCAATCATCCGGTCAACTCGAAGACGATTTCCCTCTCGGACCGGCACCTGATCCTGAGATCGAATCGAGGATCCCTCAAGCTTGGAAGGAAGTCGATCGAATCCTCGAGATTACGTACAAGTCTCAATTCACAAATAAAGCAATCAAGTTTGAAAGTTGGAAGAATCGACCGGACGACGATCGAGAATCCGTCAAACAAGTCGAGACGGCTTACATGAAATGGGGAGGTCTACCTTACGCTCAAGGTGAGCTCAAGAAAGCTCAGTTTTCGTTCGTTATTCGATAGCTGATCGATTCTCTGGAGACTCGCAGCTACGAGACAAGTTCCGCCAAAGGAGGGAGAACAAGGGTTCGAAAGTTTCTTCAAAGCGTATCAAGCTTACATTGTCGCGAATCAAAGGGAGATGAGGGTCCCTCGACTCAGTCCTTCTGAAATGGCAGGTGAGTTATCTCATCTCTCTTTCGCTCGTCCCCTTACATTCTCCTGACTCCTTCTCCTATTCGATGATCAGAACTCGATAAGGAACGAAAAGGAAAGTCTCCTGTCTTCACGGAACAACCTGAAACCGTCAAGAACGGTCAATTAATGGATTTCCAAATTCAAGGTCTGAACTTTTTACTCAAGTGAGTTTCGTTCTCTTGTTTCTTCTCCTTCGAGCTTGCTGACAGTTTGACTGCAGTCATTGGTGGGTGAAGAGTGGATGTATTTTGGCAGACGAAATGGTTAGTCTTTTCTCTCTCCGTCGGTCGTCATTCTACGAGACTAACTTGGTTTCCTTTCTACTCGCATCGTAGGGTCTCGGCAAGACGGCTCAATGCATTTGTTTCCTCGCGTACCTCAATCTGGTCCAGAAAGCTCGACCGTTCTTGATCGTCGTTCCCAACTCGCTCGTTTCGAATTGTCAGTTTTCCCTCATCTTCTCTTTCTTTCGATCGTTCTACTTCAACTGACGAACGACGTGAGTGATCAACAGGGTTGCGTGAATTCGAGAAATGGGCTCCGGAACTTCGAACGGTCGCGTACAACGGAGACAAGAAATCTCGTTCGATCATTGAAGAATACGAACTGTTCGCCTCGAACGGAGATCTCAAAACCCACGTCGTCATTACTACGTACGAAACCTTCAAAAATGAACCGAATACGTTCGCGAAATGTACGAGGTGGGATTGTGTCGTGATCGACGAGGGACAAGCGTTGAAGAGTGGAGAAGGGAATAAACTTTGGACGTCGTTCTCGAAATTGAGGATTGGGATGAAATTGTTGTTGACGGGTAAAGTCTCCACTTCTCTTTATCACGTTCCAATCTCTGAGTAGCCGCGCTCACGCCTCGTTCTCCCGTCTAGGAACTCCCCTCAACAACACCTTGCGAGAATTGTATAATTTGCTGAACTTCCTCGGTTCGTTCCTCGCCTCACACGAACCTCTTCACTCCTTCGTACTGAGCTCCCCTTGCTCGGTTGCTTAGATCCCGCTCGATTCGCCGATGTCGACGATCTCGCCGATCCTAGGAAAGAATTGACGAACGAACGAGTAAATGCGATCCGTGATGATTTGCGACCTTACATGCTACGACGAACGAAGGATCAAGTTCTCAACCTTCCTCCTCTCGTACGTCTCCCTTCTTCTTTCTCTTCGCCGAGTAGCGAGCTTGAACGCTCAGACGACAACACTTTTCAGGGAGAATTCGTCGTGCCTGTTAATCTCACGCCTTTGCAACGTCAACTCTACAAAGGAGTACTCGAGAAGAACTCTTCCGCTATCCTCAACATCGTCAACAATACCGGTAAAGCGAAATCGAAAGCAAAAGTGATGACTACGACGTGAGTTCAAATTCTTCTCGCTCAAACTCTGAACGACGCTCATTCCTCGTTTCTTCTCGTGTGTAGGAACGTCTTGATGACTCTTCGCAAGATCGTTTGCCATCCCTACCTCCACATTCCTGAACTCGATCCTGGGAACTCTGTCCCTTCGACCGAAGCGTTCCGTCAACTCACCGACGCTTCGGCGAAACTCCTCCTCCTCGAAAGTATGCTACCGAAACTCCGTGAACAAGGTCACAAAGTCTTGATCGTCAGTCTCTTCCCTGCGTCGGTACCCTGGATCTTCGCTGACTTGACTTGAGATCTCGATCGATAGTTCTCTCAATTCAAGATTGTTTTGAACAAACTTGGACCTTTCCTCGACGGTATCGGAACGAAATGGTTGCGTCTCGATGGAGATACTCCCCAACTTGAACGTCAAAGAGGTGAGTTCGAAATTCTCTTCATCTCGAGAACAGACTGATGAGAGTTCGTTTGATTCACCCGCAGATGTCGACCGATTCAACGATCCCACTTCTCCTTGTTCGGTCTTTATGCTCTCGACTCGAGCTGGAGGAGTCGGTTTGACGCTCACGGCCGCCGACGTCGTCATCATCTTTGATCAGGATTTCAACCCTTTCCAAGATATGCAAGCGATCGCGCGTGCTCATCGAATCGGACAGAAGAACCCCGTACGAGTATTCCGTCTTGTCGTCAAACACACTTGCGAAGAGAAGATCCTCGCCGCCGGTCGAAAGAAACAAGGTCTCGAACATATCATTATCCAAAAAGTCGATTCGAGGAGTGATGAGACGGAAGATGTCGCAAGTGTCCTTCAGGTTAGTCTCCCTCTCTCTCTGCTCTGCTCTATTAGACGAGAACAGCAAGACTGACACGCTTCCATCGCGGATTCAGTACGGTGCGGCCGAGATTCTTGAAACGAGTGACGCCGAAGCAGAGAAAGCCTCTCGACGTTACACCGAAGCCGAAATCGATGAACTCCTCTCGAAGACTGCCGAACCTCTCTCTGAAGCCGCGAAACAGAACGCCGGAGCTTTCGCGACTGCTCAAGTTTGGATGAGTGAGAAGGGAGGACTCGGAGACGTTGATCAAGTCGGAGGTGGAGAAGCTGAAGGAGCGGATACGCAAGGGATTTGGGATCGAGCGATCGCGAGGGAAGCTCTCAAGGAACAAGAGAAGAAGGATCAAGAGGAGGCAGAGACGGTGGGAAGATCGAGGAGAGCGAAGAAGAATGTAAGTTTCCTCTCTTTCTCTCTCACACTCGTGCCCTGAAACTCACATACTTCTGTCTCGCTCTCATGTGAGCAGGTCAATTACGTCGTTCCAATCGCGATCGTGCCGATGACAGAAGCTCAAAAACAGAAACGAAACGCTGCTCGAGGCAGAGCGAGTGGAACTTCTGGAAACGAAATCTCTTCGGGCGACGAGTTTCGTGATCGACCTCGACTCGGTGGCGACTCATCTTCCGACGATTTCGTTCCCGACCTCGATGCCGACGATCGTCAACTCTTGAACGGAGATCGACCACCTCAACCTCGACCAAAACGAGACGTCCCGAAACCGCCTCAAACTTCGACGTCAACGATGATTGCGAACGACGACGAGGAACAAGCAGCGGCATTGGAACGATTGAGGAAGAAGAAACTCGAGAAACGTAAACGAGCGATCGTACCTTTGATCGCGGCGGCGAAAGAGATCAATAACCACGAAGTCTTGAAAGAACTCGATCGAGCGATGACTACGGACGATGCTATCGAATCAAGTGAGTTGCGAAGCGATTCCTGTCGTCTATCTTGGACTTGAAGCTGACTGGAGTTCCTGCTCGTGCTCAGCCGAGATCATCAAATCAGCGACCAAAATCCTCGATGAAGCGGATAGGAACGTTCCTCGTGATCGACGTCCTCTCGAGAAACGACCTGTCCCACCTCCTCCCGCTCCCGTTGATCCTACCCCGCAAGCGACAACTCAGAAACGAGCTTCCGAATCTCCCGCCGACGACGAATCCCTCCAGAAACGTCCAAAAGTCTCTCACACCGCCGACAAGCCTGCACCTTCCTCGTCGAAACCCTCGGCAAAATCCACTACCGCCGCCGCGACTTCCTCGATGATCCGATCCGATTCGAAGAACTCTGCTCCAGACGCCACAGCCAAGAAACCTGCTTTCTCTCAATCGAAGCTCTCTTTCGCCGCGAAACCCGCTGCCTCTACCTCCTCGTCGACTGATCAACGACCTGCTCCTCCTCCCGTCGCGAGCACTTCCGCCGCAAGCTCTTCCTCTTCGAATACGAACAACACGCAGAGGAAAAATGAAGAGATTGTTATTTCCGATTCAGAAGAGGACTGATAGACCTTTCTCACGTTCCTTTCACCATTCACTCGTTCTGTGTTCCCTTGTTCTCCTCTCTGTGTCCCTCCCTTTGTATGCTCTTTGTCATTCTTTCGCAATTGTTACCTGCACTCTCTCACTCTCACTCTCCAACCTCGTCCTCGTCCTCGCGCCAAGTAGAGAGAGACAGCGAGCACTTATTTCAACTTTCATCCCTCGCTCTCTCAAATGCCTGTCTCTCAAACTTACTCCCCGCCGTCGCGATCGCGAGTTCAAAGCCCTTCTTCGCTCCCTTGATATCCCCACACTCTGCCCTGATCTGTGCGAGCGCACACACGAGGGAAGGTAGCTCCCTCACTCCGGGAGGGCGTAATCGAAGAGAGGTTTCGAAATCGAGTAAAGCTAATTGAGGTTCTCCTCTACTCGCGCGATGAATCCGTCAGCGAGGAGCGAGATCACTATGAGAGGGATGACTTACTGAGTTTGTCGAGCAGATGCTCGGAGGAGGAGACATTGATAAGCTACCCGAGGTAATCCGTCCTCATTCTCGATCTTGATTCTCTCGACTCCACTCGTTTCCCTCGAGGACGATCCATTCTTCTCTTGTTGAGTGATCGCGAGTTCTCTCCACATTTCGATCGAAGCGTTGAGATCCTCCAGAGCGGAATCGAGTTGAGACGAAGAAGAGAGGTCGAAGTGTTGGGATTCGAATAGTTTGATCGAAGCGAGGGAACGACATGCGAGAGTGTAAGGATCGGGAGGGGAACGAAGGAACAGGGAGAAATTGAAATCGTTCAAGGCGGATTCGTAATCGTGAACCTGTTCGACGAAACGAAGAGAAAGCTCAGCTGTGATCGCAAAGAAAAGTATCGGGGACCTTACGCTCGAATAACCCCATCCACGAGCCTGCGAGTCGACAAGTGAGTCATACACATTCGGATAAGAGTGTGAAAGAAACCCGCAAAACTCACGAGATACTCCAAATCGCACTCTCCATCTCCCAGCCTCGATCGATACGCTAAGTCGTTCTTCACCGCCAAATTCGTTTCGGCTAGATCATCTTGCGCTCCGTTGAAGTCGCCTAGATTCGCTCGTAATCTCGCGCGGAGGGAGAGGGCTAGTACATCGTTTGGACTGATGCTGAGGAGTTTGTCGAGGAGAGTGAAGGCGGAGGTGTTGTCGCTGCGATGCGCTCGAGTTGAGTAAGTGGAAAGTCCGGGAGAGCGAGGGAGAGGAAGGACATACTGTAGCTCTGTCAGAACGAGAGCTTTAATCCTCAAAGCGTCGAGATTTGCATTCCCTTCCTTTTCGATCCCATCTTCCCCGACTGTCACTCTCACAGACAGTTCAAGGGCATGATCTAGATCCTCCAAAGCGTTCGACAAATCCCTCAGTCGGTAGCGACAGATCGCACGTCGAATTCGAGTCGAGATTGAATTTGGTTCGTAAAGGAGAACATGAGAGAGTCGATTGATCAGGTTGGGTAGGTCGAGATAGCTCGAGGAGTCGTACAATTGAATTGTTTCCTGTATTCGAGTCAACCCTCTCAGAGACCCAAAGCAGTCATGAGAAAAGAATTGAACTCACTTCTTTGAACTTTTCTCTTCTCAGCTGAAACTCGATCCTCCTCTCCGGATACTGCTCGAAAATCGCTTCCCTCAACTGTACAACATCTCCCAAAATACCGAGCGGTTCGAATGGATCTTTGAGGTTCTCGTGAGGACCCTCAGAGACGAGTGACCAGCGATCGTGAATCAAACCATCTATCCAAATCAAGCGTGCAAGTGATTCAGCGGTCGTCGCGAACACGAGAGGATGATAGAGCGCGCACCGTTAGCTAGGATTGGATCGATGAGATCGCGGTTCGTGAAGGGATCTTTGGGGAGGAACAAGATTGAACCAGGAGCAAGTTTGTCTCGTTTTCGAAATTTATCGGGTCTGTCGGACGTGGAGGAGTCCTGGTCGCTCGTCGAATGCGTAGATTGACGCCTGTGCGAGTGGGATGTAGTCGTCCCTGGACGGAGGGAGGATGAACGTCGGGATGAAGATTGAGAGGAAGCCGAAGTTGGGTCAAAATGATTGTCGAGCGATGGTTCAAAAGGATTCGATGTGCTCGTGGAAGGGACTTGAGAAGTGCGACGAGACGAAGGTGTCGAGATCGAAGTGTAAGGAATTGCCGACGAGGACGACGGGCCGGGGACTGCAGAGTAAGGTACAGTCGGTTCGAGCGGGACATAGCTCTGTAGCAAATCCTCTTCCTCATCCTCTTTAATCCTCTCCTGTTCCGCCAATTGATCTACCAACTGAGAGATGATTTTCTCAGCCTCTCCATTCCTGAACCCTTTCGCTCTCCCTCCTTCGCCTCCAATCGCTTGATACGCCTCCTCTTTCAACTCTGTAATCGCTTCATGAATCGCTTCTTTCGTTGATGCTCGACAGACCGTCTCTAGATTCTTCGGGAGTCCTTCGAGGGTCGTTTGAATCTTCTCGACTCCTAACCGCGTATCTTGTAAAGCGCTGAAAATCGCAATCGACATTTTACTCGCGAAAGCTGCGATGTCCGTTCGACCTCCAGCTCTGAGTTGCTCGCTGATAGAGAGTAGACGAGGCTTACCTTTCGTCAATCGATCATCCAAATCCTTCAACTTATCCGCCGCCTGTAGAGCCGTCCAAATACTTTTCAAATTCTTATCGTTCGCTTCTAACCATTTCTTCGCGTTCCCAAAATCTCTCTCGATCGATTCTAACGCTTCGTTCTGTCCGTTCTGTTTCAGCGAGAAGAGTTGCTCTCGTGCTTTGAGACGATCGATCGAAACGCAAAGGTTTGAGGTGAAGCCTTCGAGGATGTCGAGCAGGGCGCGATTGTGCTTGTGGATCGCGTAGTATTCGTATAGAGTCTGGGAACGAGCGAGAAACGAGAGAGGTTGAGTCAGCTTGGGAGACCGGGGAACCAATTGAGGAGAGGGAGGGAGAAAGAAGAGAGAAGAGAGACTCGCCTTGGCGATTTGTACGCATGCTCCGACGGCTGCTAAGGCTCCGAATGTCATCCTCGGACTGTAAGATTGAAGTCAAACAGAGCAGAGACGAGGTAGGGATCCCTTTCGAAGCTGTCCACGGTAAATCCGGAGCAAAGCGATCTGTGCGGTGAATGAATCATCCTTTAAACTGAGCGAGAGCGACTGTAGAGTGATCAAGAGTCTGTAGAGGTGCTGAAGTCGCGTCTTGTAGACAGGGGTGAAGAGAAGGAGTCGAAAAGAGATGAAACGAGAGAACTCTCCTTTCTACCTCTCACTCGCCTCTCAGATACTACCTTAACCCGTTCAGTACACTTCTGGAAGCTCTCGAATTTTCAATCAACCCATCGCCGGTCAATAGACGCGCTCGAACAGCCGATTTAAAGCAGTTTCGACACATCATCCGACAAAGTCCTCTCTCTCGGCTCCAACGACTAGGTAGAATCAGAAGCGTAGTGCAATGGGAGCACAAGTAGCTCAGCGGCAGCCGAATGGAGGAACAAAGTTGAACCCTTATGTGCAATTCGGGATTTGTGTTGGCGGAATTTATGTCTCGTTCTTAGTTTGGGCTATCGTGAGTTGACGACCGATCTATAGTCTGATACAGGAAGACATGTACTGACTAGACAGTCGCATGCTCACAGTGTCAAGAGCGACGTGAGCTCTTCTCCTTCGCGTTTTCGCAAAATTGAAAACTTTGGCTCAATTAACTCTCTCTCTACATCGATGGAACAGTTTCTACGACGCCATATGCTTCGAACTCACTCCTCCATCCTACTCACGACAAGTTCTGTTCGATAACCTTCATCAACACGATTCAATCATTCTTCTCGATCCTCTCTTCCCTTTTCTTCCTTCTCCTCTCTCGACCGTCTTCTTCCTCCTCCTTCCGACTCACCTTCGGTCTCCCCTCTTCCTCAACCCCTCGTGGACCTCAATCAACTCGCTCACTCTTGCGTCTCTACGCCCTCATCGCACTTCTCGCAACCTTAGCCGCTCCATTCGGATTCCTTTCCCTCTCTCACATCTCGTTCCCGACTCTTCTCCTCGGTAAATCCTGCAAACTCGTCCCGGTACTCTTGATGAACATCTTGTTGTATCGACGCAAATTTCCTCTACACAAGTATTTACTCGTTGGACTCGTTACGATCGGAATTTGGTTATTCATGATCAACAAACCCACCACCACATCGTCGAACGGGAAAGGAGGAGGTGGACGAGAAAGTAGTAGTCTCCTCGGACTAGCGTTACTAGGAATCAACTTGATAATGGATGGAATCGTCAATTCGACTCAAGATCAACTCTTTAAACAATTCCCTTTCGTCTCGGGACCCCAAATGATGTTCTTCATGAATTCCTTCTCCCTTCTCTTCAACCTCGTATCCCTCTTCCTTCCCTTCTCTTTCTACCCCTCTTCATTCCTACCAACTCACGCCTCCTCGAAGAATTACTCGTACTCGAACGAGTTATCCCATTCCCTCTCGTTCCTCCAAACCCATCCGTCAATCTTGAAAGATATCCTCCTCTTCGGCTTAACTGGTTCGATCGGTCAATTATTCATCTTCCTCACTTTATCGACTTATGGGAGTTTGACGTTGGTGACGATTACGGTGACGAGGAAAATGTGTACAATGTTACTGAGTGTCTTGGTGTTCAAACACGAGTTGACGAGGGGACAGTGGGCTGGGGTCGGGTTAGTGTTTGGGGCGGTTGTCGTGGAGGCGTTAGTGGGGATCAGGGAGAAGAAAGGGAAAGCGAAGAAAGTTCCGGGAGGAGAAGCGAGCGAGAAGAATGGAGCGGTGCTAGACAACGGGAAGAAAGAACTGTAGTGTAAATAGAGATTCAGACAGTAGAATAGAGGATCGATTTGCATCAGGCATCTCCATGAGCACCATTTCCCAGCCTTCCAAGTTGCCGTCGTCGTCCGACCATCGCTGACAACATCTCGACGTGTCCTCCGAGCTTTCCGACCCTTCTAGACGCTCTAACGCTGACAGCGATCTACTGAGTCAATTGGCTCAGGGAGGAGCGCGGAAGAATTGGAGAGGCTCAAAAAAGCGACGGGAAACTTGGGCTCATTGCGGAAAGCAGGAGACTCTCCTTCGCGAGAGGGGTGATCTCTAGGAGAGAAGAGCAAGAGTGAATGGCTTGCTCGTGGGTCCTACTCGGGCTGGTCCGTTGCTGCCGGCAATTAGCAAACTCGCGGCTGCGGACGAAATTTCCCGCAGAATCGCCTGGCGAAAGGTTCCATTGTTCGCCGTATTTGTCTGCTTTAGTGTCCGCTTTCGTCTGTCTAACAGTTTATGTCAACTTGTTGCCTGAAGATGCGAAGACAGACATCGCGAGAGCGCAAAGGAGCCCTCGTTCCTTCGAACCCCTTCAATCTCGCGCTTTCTACGCTGGGGTTTTCTTCTCGTCCGTCGTGCTTTTCTCCTAGCCATCATCGTCTTCGGCCCGATACCCTCCGTGACAAGACAGAAGCCGTAAGGGTTCCGATGAAACTGCGCTGTTTTCGCTCAGTTCCGAACTTTGTGCTTTTCTCGCTCGGTTTCGATGTTGTCGACGTCTGCCTGCTACAGCTGCGAGCGTTTCTCCTTTTCTGGTTCAACGGTGATCTTCGTCAACTTCATCCAGCGTCCTCTGCCCGCAGGTGAGTGACTTCAAGTCACTTTTTCAAAAACTTCGCTGAGAACAGACTGTTCTTCGCGAGAAACAGGCTCGACGACCGGTTCTTCCAGGGCTGATCAAACCTCAGGTACCCGCCGTAGGGGACAGCAAGCTTCGACCGAACTTACAACCTTCAGCTGCCACAGCGTCCGAGTGCCGAGAAACAGCTCATCTAATCTCACGACACCCCTCATCTCAACAGTCAGCTCGTTGCGGCGCCAAAAGCCTCACACGACATCCTGAAGCAGCTCAAGTACCTCTCGGAGCAGTCACGAGACCCGCGAAGCAGAAGAACGGAAGAAGAACAACTTCATCTAATTCTAGCAACTTCGCACCCTACCTCAACAAGCCAACGCCGAAACCAGTGTAGAAGTAGTCTTCAGGTGAGTGGGAATCCGGTGGGCTCCAGAACGACGCGATAAGCTGACATCGCGAGGTAACTCGTCTCGTTCCTCTGTCTCGCAGGCCTCCCGTACCCTCACTGCCTTCTTACCGCTGCTTCCCTATTAGTCCACGTCAGATCTCCAAGATGACTCGTCTACCAACATCGAGCTCTATTCCGATCGCGTCACTCTTGAGCCAAACTCCCTCACCCCTTTCCTTCATCTACGCTTCTCACTCTCGATGGCCTCTCCCCCCTCACGCGGGTACTTCCAGCCTCACGAACAAACACACTTCGATCACAGTCTTGGACTCTTCGTTCAATCCGCCCCATGCTGCTCACAAAGCGCTCGGAGAAACCGCGAATTCGGAAACGGGAGCTCAACTTTTGACGTTCTCGCTTTCGAATGCCGACAAACAACTGGACAAGAAGGATTTACATCATCGATTGGAAATGGTTCGAGCGATGGCGCTCGACCTAAATCGAGGGAATGGAGGAGTGAAACACAAGTGGAATAACGTCGCGGTCGCAGTTTTGGACGCTGCGACGTTTGTGAAGAAGTCGGAAATACTCAACAAGGAGATTACGAGATTGTTGCGAGAAGAGCACGGGGCAGAGGAGGACGTGAAACCGGAATTCGTGTTTCCAGTTGGTAAGCATTCAGGTTTCTTCACTCTTTTTTGAGTAGCTGGAAACTTGACACGTTCTCTCATAACAGGTTGGGATACGGTCATCAGAATCTTTGCACCACGGTACTATCCTCCACCAGGACCCGACCTCTCAACGTCAATGGAAACTTTCCTCTCGACGAATCGATCTTCTCTCATTTGCGCACGTCGTGGGAATGGCGAAGTATCTCACCAGGAAGAGGAAGAGTTCTTATCGACACCGGAAGTGAACAAATGGGTTCAGAATGGGAAATTGAAACTGGTCGATTTGGAGGAGGAAAGTGTGAGAGGAATCAGTTCGACAGCGATTCGGAAAGCGGTGAAAGAAGGAGATTGGGAAAAGGTTAACGAGATGGTACCGTTTCCGAGTGTCATCGAGGTCATCAAGCGGGAACAACTCTTTACATAATCTTTAAAGCGGAATACAACAGGATGTTCACGATTTAAGGTACGGAATGATTGAGATGCGAGTTCATAAGTGATTAAAGCGCCAGCCCGAACTCGTACTCAGCGTCGACTTCACCGTATAACAGATACCTCTCTTCTTTCCACCTCTCTTTCCGCTCCATCGCTCTTCTCTCCATCTCCCGTTGCCCGTACAGACTGATTCGTTTCTCCAATTCTCCCTCTGAAACGTCTTCCTCTTCTTCTTCGGTCTCAGTCTCGGGCCTCTCCTGCTCTTCTCGTTTGAATCCCCAATCTTCCCTCCAACCTGAAATCCTTCCCGCTCTCTTCTCGTCCTCGTGCTGCTCCGAGCCTTTCGTCGTTGTCGAGATCGGTTCGAACCTTTCAACGTAATCGAACGTGGAACTAGGAGGTGCGACTGTCGGCGTTTCGAACAATAACGAATGACGTCCTGCACTCTCGCTACTCCTACTGCTACTATTGTAGAGTGGATTCGACGAGGAGCACGCCGAAGAAGAAGAGGTGGAAGTCGAAGTTGCGAGAGGGGAACGAGCTGAGAGTTTTGGCTTGGAATCGGTTGATCGAGGTGACCGTTCGAGAGGCGAGTTTGCGAGAGGAGACGAAGAATGGAGTGCGTTGAACGAGAAGGGATGTTCTGGCGAAATGGGCGAGAAATAAGATTGTTCGATCGCGGTGCCGGCGAATGGATAATTCCTTTCTAAACCCGTCCCATTCCGCCGAGAGTCCTCCTCCTCCTCATCTTCATCGTCGTCGTCGTCGTACCTTGAATAGACTGATTCCGAAATCGTTGAATGAGCGGCAGAAGGTTTTCGAGGTAAGACTAGTCGAAGCGCAGGCACCGGTTTAAATCGGCGTTCGGCCAGAGTCGAATAGCCCGAGGAGGAAGTACGACGGGGAGAGCGTGTCGTCGAAATGGAAGGCGCTCGAGGAGAGTCGCTCGTTGAGGAGGAGAGATGGTTCTGAAAGCTGAAGGGATCGGTGAACGATATTTCGCCACCTGAAGGAGAAGGGAAAGTCGAGAGTAGGTTGTAATGGGATGTCGTAGTCGAGATTGCGAGGGATGAATCACCGGTGAGGGAAAGGAAACTGATTTCTTCTGGTTCACTCGTTTGTCTTTCTCTTCCTCCTCCTGTTGTCGTTGTTTCTTCGGGATGAGGGATCGGTGGTAGTGGAGGAGACGTCGCGGTCGGACTCAAGGCTCGAGATAATAGGTGTGGTCGAACGAATGAAGAAGACAACGAGTTTTCGAAAGTGTCGGCACAAAATCCTCTCCAAACTGTCCCCAGGCTCTGATCTCCTTCCTCCTCCTCCCCTCTTTCGTCGCCGAATCGTTGCTTGATCTCGAGGGTGGTGTTGATCTCGTCCTCGCTGTCTTCGATGTCTTCGATGTCGAGTCGTTCTCCTCCATCCCAATCCCACGAAGCTAATCTCTTTGCGAGATCTTGTTCTTCTTCCTCTGCTCCTTCTTTTGTGGCAGGTCTTCTCGGGTTCGTGTACACTCCAGGAGGCGGTAATGAAGGTGTCAAAGTGACTAGATCATAACGCACCGTGTGAGCTCGACCTAAAACAGTGGAAATGCGAAACTTTCGAAAAAACTTACTTTCTCGGGTCCCAACCTCGTCAACCGGCACAGATTTCTGCTTCGATGCTCTCTTTGAATTCGTAGTCGTCGCTGCTGCAGTCGCTAGATCTTTCGTTCGCGTCGAAGAAGAGGAGGAGCAAGTCAAAGTCGAAATCGTCGCTGAAGGAGGGGGAGGCGACTTGAAAAGATTCGCTAACCAGCTTTTCGAACGGGAATGCTGTTTGTTCGAGGTAGAATCGCGCTTCGAAGGGGAAGGTAAGGAACCAGCTGAAGATTGAGTGCGACGGTGGGTCGAAGGGCCGAGAGGACGAGGGAAAGGAAGAGGAAGGGGGAGTGGGAGAGGCGAGTTCGCATTGCTTGTTGTTGTGGTTGGACGCGGTAAGGATCGCCGTTTGTCTGAACGGCTAGTCATCGGTGTCGGAGGAGGTTGTTGCAGTAAGAGGAGAGGGAGAAATCAACAAACGCGACTCGATAAATTCTCTTGAGACTTGAGGGAAAATAAGGTTGAATCACCATCTCGGCTACCGACATACGCACTCGAGAAGCGTCTTGCTATACTGTACTCAGTACCATCATCCTCAACGACCCGAATCCGACTCTTCCGAAGCGCGATTAATCGCGTCGACGTCGTCATCAAACATCGACAACCTCTCTTCTCTCGCTCAACAGGCCATTGCATAATCACCATGTTACCGTTCAGAAGACCTGCAGTGTTCCGGCTGGTGAGTCGTCCGTGATTCTGCTCATTGAGGAGTGAGCTAACGTTTTCACCCCTTCGCAGACCGCTACAACTCCTTCTCCAATCACCTACGATCAAGATATCTCTCCGAAGCATAGCTTAGACATACACGATCTCGATGGACAGAACCGGGAATGGGTTCTCGAAGCGAGCGTGTCGAAAATTTCGATTTGTGAGTTTTCGTTTTCTCCTCTGTGCGTCTTTCCCAGATCGAGACTCATGCTTCTCGGTCCCTTATGATAGACAAAAGTCATAACCTGACACTGAGACTGCCTGGAAGAATCGTTACCTCAACGATCGACGTTTGGCAATCTTCAAATCTGACCCTAATCATCGACTCACCGTCTCAACTCGGTACTCTTCAACTCGACCCGACCCTAAACAACGTACATATCATCTATAATCATATCTCATCGATCGGCAAGATCGTCTTGGCGCCAGCGCGAAGTACTAGCACAAGAGAAAAGGATTACGGATTTCGAAGTTTATCGTTTCAAGCTCGAGGGGAAGAAAAGTTCGTACTCGCGGACGAGGAGGGTACGCTGATTAATCCTCAAGGTCAAGGCGCAGTGATTAAATGCGACGAACACGAAGGATCCCTCCCAGCGCAGTTGGTCTTATCTTATGGAAGCGGGAGAGATTCGTCTGATTCATCGACAAGAGGTTGGAGAATGGCAGGGTTGGAACGAGGGGCGAAAGATTATCCTATATTGTAATCTATTATGTCGAACTACAGTGAAAGTTGTGGCAAATACGAGAGGGCTTTTCAAATTTGTCGCGAGCTTTGAGAAATTTTCATCTCCACGATTTCGCGATCTCTCCTCTCCGATTCACCTCTCTCCACCCTTTCTATCAGCCGCATCTACATTCTTCAGATCACCTGTCCTCGACTACACAGTATCACGCCTTCCATCAGGTTGAATCGAAATAGATCGCCGAACAAATCTCCTGCTGAGTCAGCCGACACACTCCCACGGCTCCTCGACACTCGTACGCGTACGATCTGGACCGGATCTCGAGTTATGACGGGTTCAACTAGTCAACACCGTAACCCCGCTAGGAGGATCCCCTTCCCACTCTTCGACGATGAGGACGAACTTTCATCCAATTCCTCTTCATCTACCTCGGCATTCCCTCCCTCACTTCGAGGTCAGCTCCCTTCGAATCATTTCTTGGCCCCGAGACCCATCTCTCCCGACCAACACGCCTTGAATCAACGATCCTCAGATGATTCAGCGATCGATACTTCTTCTCTCGCTGCAGCAGACTTTGACGTTTCAGTCGAGACGGGGTTTTTACCCCCTCAGGAACCAATACAATCGCTAGCGGGATTGGGGAGAGGTTGGGATCGAATGGAATCGTGTTTGAAGGAAGCGACGAAGGAAGTTTCGAGATGTACGGGAGGTGGAGTAGGGAAATTGAGTGAACAGTTCAGGCAATCAGTCAGATCTGTGAGTTCTATCTTCTGTCATCATGTAGCGGCTTCCGCTGACCAGAAAGATTGTGCGAATCTAGCTCCCTTCGGTCGATATTTCTATTCTAACGACCCTTCCTCTCCTCCGACGAGCTCACACCCTCCTCGCCCACCTCACCCACTACTACATGCACTCTTCCTTCCCCTCTCAGACCGTCGTCCCCGCTTCTCTCTCGATTCCGCTCGTGCACACTTCCGAAAAACTCGGAATCCCCCCAATTCTCACTTACGCCGATACCGTTCTCTGGGTCTGGAAACTCCTCGACCCTACAAAACCCTTACGAGCCGACAACGTCGACATCACGACTCAGTTCACTCATTCCCCTTCCGAACGGGCGTTCTTTCTCCTTTCGCTCTTTTGCGAATTGAACGGACCGACCATTTTACGGTTAATGTCTTCAACTCTCGACGAAACCTTCTTCTCCGATCGAGTCGCCCTCTCCCGAATTGGTCGATACCTCGAATCGATCTCACTCTTGATCGATGAACTATCAGTTTTGATGAGAGATGCCGTTAAAGGGGAATTCGGACCAAAGGGGAATCGTCAATCCATCGAACCGAGTGTGTTTTACTGGGAGATTAGACCTTGGTTCAATGGAGGGAAATGGACGTACGAACGAGTTGGACCGAATGGTGAAGACGTCGAAATGGAGTTTGGAGGACCTTCAGCGGGTCAAAGTTCTCTCGTTCATGCGATCGATCTCTTCCTCGGAGTTGATCACGCTCCTCGAAACAACAACAACGGTGCTCAATCAGGAGGAGGAGGAGGAGGACCCAAATCAGGTTTAACCGATTCGACGTTCATGCAAAGAATGTCGGCTTACATGCCTCATCATCACCGTTCATTCCTACAGCACCTCGTCTCGATCCACGATTCCTCCTCGTCCCCTTCCTCTCTCCCCTCTCTCCGTTCTCTCGCGCTTCAGTATCCGATCGAATTACAAGCATCGTACGATCTCGCCGTCGCATCGATGAAGAAATTCAGAGACACTCACATCATTCTCGCGACTCATTTCATCGTCGCTCAAGCTCGTCATCCACCTTCGATCGACTCGGTACATTTCATGGAATGGGAAACGAAGAGATTAGCGAAGGAACAAGCGGAAATCGTCAGGAAACGAGAAGGACGAGAGAAGGACGCGAGAGAAGTTGTCGTGGGAACGGGTGGGACAGATTTGAGTAGTTTCTTGAAGTTGTGTAGGGATAGAACGAAGGAAGCGTTGTTGCAACAACAATGATGGAGTCAGGTTGGACAAAAGGAGGTCGGGTTTTAGGTTTATTTTATCTTTGTTTGTTTTTAGTTGTTGCTTTTTTCTTACTACGCATTGTCTCTCTCTCTCTCTCTCGCTCTTACTCTACTAGATTTGCTCATACTATGCAAACAAGTCTCTTTCGTTACTTCGAGCTTAAAAAAAACCAGAATCTTCGAATCCCTCGAGACGCCTCTTTCTTCAAATGCCACATCTCCCCAATACTCGTTCTATCTCTGTCTCTCTGCCTCACCAAGGTCTTCGAGCCGCGACGTTCCCACTGCTTCCAAACCTATTCGTCATCGCACCTCCTCCTTGTGCTCCAAATCCATTCACCGAAACTCCTCCTCCATGCTGCTGCTGCTGCTGCGACTGAGAATGCGAGTGAGAGTGAGCGTGAGAATGGGAGTAGAAAGGAGGTGGAGGTAAATGTTGAGGTAAAATCACAGGGGAAGGCATCGTCGTTGAAAAAGAATGATTGTTCCCACCAGCACCTTGAGTTGATCTTCCGCTTTGATTTCCTCGGGAGTAGTTCGGAGAAGTAGGAGGAGGAGGATAATCGTAGGAAGTTGCTGGTAGATGAGGTGGAATTGAACGATGATGGGAATGATACGGATCTGCTGCAGAAGAGGAGGAGGAGGAGGAACGGTATGAGGTTGGATTTGAGAGATACGAGTTCGCGTGCGAAGGAGGAGGAGGATTCGCTGGAGAACTGTAGGGAGATGCTTGTTGCTGAGAGAGATATGAGGCGTTCGGTTGGGAAGAGTAGGAATTACGATGCTGAGGATAAAATTGAGACGACGTCGAACCGGAACCGAGAGGAGGAGGAGGAGCGACGACGTTCGGAGAATGAGGAGGACCTAGTGGTGGTGGTCGAGGTCCTGCACCTACTGCACCGTATCGAGCAGCAGCCGAGTTGAGAACGGTTTGACCGCCGTATACTCCGTTGCTACTATAGTTCGCGATCAGAGCTGGATTCGTGATTCCGTGAGGGATCGATTGAGCCGTCGAAGGGGGCAAAGGTCGAGCGTAGAGATTCGGAGAAGGTGCGACGGGAGGAGGGTATCCGAGCGCTGTCGAAGTGACGGGAGAAGCTGGGGAGAAATGCTGATGCTGATGATGATGATGAGAATTCGGTTGAGAAGGGAGGAAAGGAGAAACGTTCGAAGTTGATGAACCCAAACCGTAGGTCGTCGGAGGGTAAGCTCGAGGAGGAGGAGCGTATTGTCCGGGAGGTCCGTAGAGGTGAGGAGGGTACGCAGCGGTCGCAGAAGGAGAGTAAGGGTTGACGGGAGAAGGAGTCGATTGAGGAGGAATCGAACCGTAACTCGAAAACACGAGAGGTTGGGGTCGTTGTTGCTGCGATAGAGGATGATGTGAAGCCGAAGGGAAAGAAGGAATCGGAGGAAGAGAGGAAGAAGTCGACGAGTTATCGATCGCAGCGGCCGAATCGTGCAAGAACGAAGAGAACGAAGGAGCGACCGCTCGTAGTTTCGCATCGTCTTTCGCGGGTTGACGACTCGGTGACGTTTCTTTTCCTCCTTCAGTCGAATGTCCATCCTCCGATTTGAGTTCAGCGAGTGAGCTGGGAAGAGCGACTGAGGGGTCATCGTCAACGATTCCTTGTAACGAATTCTCGGGTTGATTCTCGCTGATCGTTCGAGCGTGTACTGTCGAATCGACAGGAGTCGCAGACCATACGGAAGACGCGGTCGGGTCGAGGACCGAAAGCGCGAGAGATTTGTTCGTCCAAGCGGCCGAAGGAGACGAAAGAACGCTGCTGACGTCTTTCGGTTTGAATGGAGGTGACTTTGGTGTCATCTACAATCGAGAGTCGTTATTAGCTCAGATCTAGATCTAGATAGAAGACGAACGAAGGAGTAAAGACTCACCTTGTTTCGACTCGTCAATTCCGAACCCGGTGGAGTAGTTTCTTCCCTCGGAGTCGCCTCTACCTTTTCCCCTTTGAGCTCACTCGTAATCTTCAGCGATTCGAGTTTATCCTCCTTTGAAGAAGCGTCATAGAATCCATCGACAGGTTGTCTCGATTTGAGCGCTGCGACTCCGGCCAAAGCTCCTCGAGGTAGAGAAACGCTCGGATCAAGGTTCGTATCCTCAACTTGTTGGTCGGCGACTAGTTCCTCCTCCTTCTCCTCCTTCTTTGATGGAGCGGGTGACGGTGATTCTCCCGTTCGAGTCCAAGATCCCGAATCCGGTTTACGTCCTCTTCCTCTTGATCCCCTCGATTCACTCATCCCTGACACTTGCTGCTCTCCAACCTCGTTCGATTCCTCCTCCGTAGTAGTAGCTCTCACCAAACTCTTCTTCCTCGCGATCCTAACCTCCGGCTTGAATTTCTCCAATCTCTCTACCATCTTTCCATCCTCCACTTTTTGTTCCTCCTCCTTCGTTCTCCTCCTAATCCTCCCTTCCTCATTCGGTATTTTAACCGGACAAACCGGTTTCCCTTTCACAAACCTCTTCGGGATCAACACTTCATCCCTATTCAACCTCCTCGGATTGATTCCGGGGATCAACGGATTCGACGAGAAACCCTCTGGGACGGGACGGGGGTTGTGAGAAGAGAGGAATAGTTTCAGGGAACGGTAATGAGGCGCTTTATGTGAGGGGGAGAGAGGGGGAAATTTGATTAGGTAGGCTTTCCAGGCGGGTGGAGGGGAAGTGGATCGGGCGGGTCGGGAAGTAGTCGAGAAGGGCAAGAGAGGAGGTTCGAGGGACGAGAAGGATGGTGCTGGAAGGGCGACTCGAGCATTTCGAACGGTTTCAATTCGACCTCGACCACGTCCTCGAGATTCGAGAGAAGAGAGATCATTAGATCTAGATCGGGGCAGTTTCGTTGTCGGGGTTGAAGGTGGTGGGAGTTTGACAATCGGGATCGTATTCGTCTCCTCCTCTTCGTTGTCGATTTCTTCTCCCGATTTCTTCTTCTCTTTACTCTGACTCTGGGTTTCTTTCCCGGACATAGCCCCTTTGATTCTCGACATTAAATCGTCCAACTGACTAACTTCCGGAACCTTGTAACCTAGAGGAGGATGATTCGATTTCGTCGCGGTCGCTGAGGTCTTTCGCTCGTGAGAAGCAGAAGGAGAAGACGGGACGGTTGGAGGTGAAACGAGTTTGTTACTACGAGGTGGAGAAGTTTGTCGTTCTGATTCTATCGTTGTTGGCGGAACTGAAGTCGACACCGATGTAGGAAGAGAAGGAGGGGAAATGACGGTTGGAGGAACTGGAGAAGGTTCAGAACGAACTTGAGATTGAGACGATTGAGCGAGATGAGGAGGGATTTGGCGTTGTTGTTGTTGACCGCGCGGAGGAGGTACTCCAGTACTAGGATTCGAAGGTCTTCTCCAAGTAGTTGCAGGTTGAGACGGAGGAGGAGCGGCTACAACAGAAACGGGAATCGATTTCTCTTGAGGAGGAGGAGGTCTCGTGAGGATCGAAGTTGGTTGTTGCTGCTGCTGCGTCGTCGTCGGAGGAACGATCGAAGTCGAAGTCGGGGCTTGTTGCTGCGTCGGTGTAGGGAGAGGAGCAGGAGGTTTTGCCGTAGTTCTCCAGGGATTATCGACCTTTACTTTCTCCTTCTTCTCCTCAACGATTTTCTCCTCCCTCTTCGTCTTCTCAACACTCTCACTCTTCATCTTCATCATCTTCTCCTCCAACTCGGCCGCCTTCTTCCTCGCCCTCTCGATCTGTTCCAACCTCGCGTGTTCTTCCTCTTGTCGACGTTTCTTTGCTCTCTCCGCCGCGGCGTGCATCTCCCTCGCATGTAACGCTTCGAGATCCCCCGCTTCTCCTTCTACTTCTTTCGTAGACTGTACCGGTGTCTGTGTTGATGTTGAGGTCGATAAGGGTTCGATGGAGGAAGGAGCTGGAGGAGGAGGGAGGGAAGTTTCGGGTAAAGGAGCGAGAGGTTTAGTAGGAGGAGGGGATAGGATCTTCGTCGAAGGCGCTGCTGGAGGAGGTTGCGACGATCCTGTCGAAGGGAGTCGAGATGATGAAGGGGGAGGAGCGGGAGTTTGAGAGGCGGCGGCAGCGAGATGAGGAGGTAATTGACGACCTCCAGTCGACGAGGCGGAAGAGGAAACAGGAGGAGGTGTTGAGAAATCGTTACTCTGTCTTCTAGGCCACGCATTCCTTGTCGTCGTCGTCGTCGGAGGAGCTTGTTCGTTCAGTCTCGAAGTGATTGAAGGTCGACGTGAAGGATCTCTACGATCGAGCTGGAGATGAGGTGGTAAATCTTGAGAGGTTCGAACTCCAGTACCGGTACCGCTATTACTCATTCTTCGACGTCCACCAGTACCAGTACCGGTAGAGGAAGAAGCAGGTTCGAGTTTCCCTAATCGATCATTGAACAACAACGTTCTGTTCGAATCTTCTCTTTCGGGCCCTCTTGACGCCAATGAGGAAGTCGAGGTCGAGGTGGTAGGACGAGGCGGGGAAGGAAGAGCAGTCGAGGCTGGTGGAATTCGTTCAGATTGAGCTTGAGGTTGATGAGGTCGTTTAGGTGGCCAAGAACGATCAAAATCATCTCTAAACCTTTCTTCTCGATGATTCTTCAACATCGTTTCCCCGTACCCAATCTCTCCAGGTTTCAGAGGAGTTTCCAACCTCTTCGATTCGGACGGTGAAGGTTCTCGTAAAGTTTCCTCCGTCTTCGTCTTCGATCGAGAAGTCGTCCCTTGAGTTTGAGTTTGACGATTCGCCTCCTCGGCTTCTGAGCGTTCTTGTTCTTGTTGTTGTAACTGTTGTTGAGCTTGAGCGGCAGCAGCATCTTCTTCAGTGATTTTATATTGAGTACCATCCCCAAATTCGATCGTAGTATCCAAGAAATCGTCTTCATCCTATCGACACAATCAATCACTCATCAGTCTCCGACTCCTCCTCTTGCCACAGCCAAGAGAGAGAGAGAGAGAGAGAGAAAGAATAGAGAGTGGGAGTGGGAGTGGGAACTTACTTCATCCCAATGACTCGCGTTTGGATCCAAATGAACCCCTCTAAACGCATCCAAATTCTGTAACAAATTCGCGTTCTGAGCTGCCGCGGCCGCCGCTCGAGCTTGGAGGGCTCGTTCTCGGGCTTGCATCTGTTCCAGAACGGCTCGGGCTCGTAATTCTTTCGCTAAACACACACACCATCAAGCCCCTCCTCGGGTCAGTGATCAATCCCGAGAGAGAGAAGAGGGAGAAAGGGAGAATGGCGTACCATGAGCAGCTTCAGCAGCAGTTGGGAAATCTCCTGATGCTAAATTGAACCCTCCTCCTCCTCCTCGTCCTAATCCAATCCCACCGTAATGTCCTACTTTCGTCGTCATTCCTGGTCCAGAACCCGAGTAACTTGCTTTACTCGTCGTCGTGCTCCAAACCGCTCCTCCTCCTCCCGATGAACTTCCTCCTCCCGGTCCCGAAGTTTTCGAGCTAGTGGATCCGTTCGGATGAAGTGCCGAGGAAGAAGTCGAGGAAGTAGAAAGGGAAGTAGATTTCTTTGACCAATTAATCATCGGAGAAGAAGAAGAAGAAGCAGCAGAAGCCGAGGATTGCGGATTCGTTCCTCCTCCTCCTCCTCCTCCTCCTGATTGACTCGAACCTCCTGTACTGCTCTGTCTCGTCGATAACTGAGGTTTCGCGCCTGCTGAACTAGCGGATGAGGAAGGGTTGTTGGTTGTTGAAGAAGAGATTTTCCCGGTCAAAAGTCGAGGATGAGACGCTGAAACTGGGCTGTTTTGGACCGGTGGAGTAGATAGACGAGCTAGATTACGCTCCAAACAAGTCAGTGCACTGAGGAGAGAGGGAGAAGGCAGAGGACGACTGACTGGTAGTTAATTTCGGTTCAGGTTTATGAGCTTTCTCTCCAGCTTTCTCTAGGAATTTCTTGTTGACTGAAAGGGAACTCGAGAATCGTTTAGTGATTGGTGGTACCGTAGTCGTCGTAGTCGATGCGGTAGTTGTGCTTGGAGCAGCAGGAGAAGGGGTAGGAGGAAGAGGGGAAACTGAAGAATTCGCAACTTGTTCGTTCGAGGATGGCGCGGGAACGTCGACTTTCGACGAAGGCTCTGACGAAGGTTTGTCGGCGTCTGTAGAGGAAGCAGTAGGATTCGATTCTGTCGAAATTGACGTAGTCGATTCATCCTTGATTCCTCCTTCCTCTTTGACTGTATCCGCGGGTTCCTTCTTCTCTGCATCCTTATCAACTTGCTTCTCCTGCCTGCCCGCCGTTGAGGTCCCCTGAGAAGTCGATGATTCGATTCCCCCGCTCTCGCTCTCCTCACTAATTCCGATCCATCCCAATTCCTTCCCCTCTGTCTGACTCTGTCCTTCTCCTATCTGAGTCTCCTTCTCCTTCTCTGTCGCCCCTTGTCCCTGCAAGCGGTCCTCTGATGAGGGAATCACTAGATCATCTCGACCGATCCCCTTCCGTTCCATTTCCCCCTCTCCCCTTTCTTTCGTATCCCCCTTCTGTCCATCGTTGACTTGGGTGCTCGTAGTGTTGATCGAGGGAGTAGGTGTAGAGTTAGAAGATGAGGTTAATTCGATTGATCCATTCGATGAGTTGACACGATCATTTGAATCATGTTGCATATACTGTGATCTTGCTTGCTTCGTTGGTTGTTGATCTGTCGTAGCTGTGTGAGAAGGATGCTAGAGCTCGTTGGTTGAATGTCGAGGCGAAGTTACGGTGAGACGAGAGGAGGAAAGTTGAGATCAAGAGGAGCTCGAAGCGCCGACGTCGTCGTCGAATTGGAGAAATATTTTACTTCCTCGTCTGGCTGGCACGTTCTCGATGGAGTGAAGACTAAGTGAGAAAAGTTATATTGATCACAAGAGGGTAACGAACCAAAAAACAAATTAACGAAAAAAAATGGACCAAAGACTCGAATACAAAAATCGCAAAGAAAACGCGTCTTCCCTCTGTCAAGCTCAGACAATCCCTGCCGCTGTCAATCACCTTTCAAGCCTTCAAGCAGTCTAGACGATCCCGACCCTAGCTTCCTGACTCAACCTACTAACCTCCTCCTCCTGTCCCTCCTCATCAGCAACCTTATTCTCCTCCTTCGTCAGGCCCTTCCTAACCTCTTCTTTAGCTTTCTCCAACGCCTCCCCTTGCGCCCTCATTCTCCCCGTGATATATTCCTGTCCGACCACCTCGACCGCCCCCCTAATACTATCGACCATGAATTCCTCGACCCATTCGTTCTCCTCGAACGGGATATCGAGCCATTGACTAGGTAAAGGTTGAGAGGAGGTATAGTGTGTTAGGGAATGGGTTGGATCGAGGAGGAGGAGTAGGAAGGAGAGTTGTGATGAGGGACCGCCTGAGGAGAGAGAAGAAGGGACGGAGGGGAGAGGGGAGAGAACGGGTTGCAGGCGGAGATAAACGGGGGAAGTCGTGATGGGGAGTGTTAGGGATGAGGAGGAGTGAGGCTTGTCGCTCGGAGGCTTGTAGGTGGAAGCGATTAAGCGTTCGAGTGTATCCTGCGGAAGGGAAGATCGAGGAATTCAGTCAATTTTTGATCGCGTTTTACGTAGAACGCTCTTTCTAGATTAGAGTGACGGGGATGAGAACACATACTTGAGCTAACTTCCACCCAGCTTCTAATCCCTCAACCGCATTCAAATCCCTTTCTTCCTCCTCCGTCTCGTTTCCAACCTCTTTCTTCTCCGTCTCTCCTGCTTCCTCTTCCGGGTTTTCCGCTCTATTAACCATCAAAGTCCCACCTTCAATCTGTTCCATAATCTGTAGTACACCGGTCCCGTCAAACACCTCGTTAGCTTTCGCTCTCTCTGATCGAAAGCGAAAAGAACGAAGGAAGAGGGCGAAAGGAGAACGAGTGTACCTTTGATAATCCCTTGTAAACCAAACTCTCAACTCCATCATAACCTTTCATCGAATGACTCAAATGAATTTGAATAACTTCATGTTCTGCGATCGGAGGAGCTACGGCATTGAGCAGATCGGTGAGGGATTTCAGAGTCGTCGGTTTGAGCTCTTTACCTGTTTCAAACCACGGGCAACGTTACGAGTCAGGTCCCCTCTCTTGTCGGTCGTGCTCTTGAAGGACAGAAAGAGGAAACGAGAAAGAGGGACTAACCTAATCCTTCCAAATTCGCTCCCTTGACCAATCCCTGAACTCCCTCTGTCCATTTCTTCATTCCTCCCGCTGCTCCTCCTTCTCCTCCTTCCGTTCCGTCGTCGTGATTCCAAGCCTTCATCAACCCTTCCCCGATTGCGTTTGATTTAACTTGTTCTTCAGCGACCGTACGAGCTTGTTGTGCGAGTTGGGAAGCTTGGGTGATTGCGGTTGAGGCGGTAGACCAGACGGAGGACCAACCCCATCCACCACCTCCTGCGGCAGTAGTCGAGGGTTGTGATTGAGCTTGGGGTTGAGTTTGAGGGGGTTGCGTCGAAGAAATCGAAGAGGAAGGAGCGGCAGGAGCAGGGGATTGATTCGTTTGCGTCGTAGGTAGAGTCCGACTGGGAGTAGATGAAGCTCCAGGGGTCGTACTCCTCTGCTGCTGGGATCTCACACTCTCCGTACTCTTCCTCCCTTGACTCTGTCCCGGTGATCCCCCCTGCCCTGCGACCTGACTTAAATTCGACCTCGATCCCGCCGTTCTCATTCCACTAACTGGGGTTCTCCTCGCTTGGCTATCGAGAGAAGCTCGGGGAGCAGTAGAAGTGGTCGGTTTCGAGGAGGTGATTTCGTCCAGAAAGTCGAGGACGGATTGAGCTTCTTGAGCGTTCTTTGGCGCACCTGTCGCTGTAGTTGCTGTTGAGCCGGCTGTAGAAGGGGGTTGTGCTTGGGAGAGGGACGAATTGGTTGAAGTCGAACGAGGAAGTCCCGCGCTCGCCGAAGAAGAGGATGGGGCAGGAGCGGGATTCGAGGAGTAGGTATCTAGTGAATCTAAGAATTGTAGTACGTCGTCCCTATTCGAACTGCATTGCGAGGAGAGAGAAAGGGAGAGAGGGGAGGGAGAGTTGGTTGATGACACGATGAGTCGGACAGAGAAGGAGGGAGACTCACCGACTACTAGTCGAGGTACGTGGTTGATTCGCTGACATAGCTTGTGACTATATGGTATCGATAGGTCGGGAGGAGTGAGGGTAAGAGAAGCAACCTTCGATCGGCTTGATCTTGAACGATTCACTTTCAACGCAATGGCATCAAGATTAGCATTCGCCGATATCGCTCACCGGTAGCTCCGTTCCTACTCCCTCTCTCTGTCTCTGTACTGACCCCTCGTGAGTCCACAGAGTAACCGTTTCCGGATTATTCGGTTTATCCGTTTGTTCGTCTCTCTCCCTCTCTCCTGCTCCTCTGGAACCTGCTGATCGAGTGGAGAGTTGGTAGATGGATTGTATGGAATCTGGAGAACCCACACGGAAACTATGAAAGCTGGTGAATTAGCTTGGGCCAAACATCAACAAGTTCGCTCTTCCATCTCTTCCCTTCTCTCCGGATCGTGCAAGGTACTGATGCTCGTATGAGGTACAGGACTTACAGTTGAAGGAGAAGGAACAAGAGGATCCGTTATTGAGAGGGTTTGTGGATCCCCCGACGAATCGTCCTTCGTAGATCTCGCTTCTTTTCTCTCTTTCGCCACTCCCGTATCCTCCCGTATCTTTGTATCCTATTCGGTCGTCCACAAGTTGGCTATGTAACAACTCTTCTCATGCATCCATTCGAATCCCGCACAGAGCCAGAGACAGACGAGACGCTCTCGAGAGAAAAGGAAAACTGATTAAAGGAACTCTGTTGCGAAGACGACGATGACGATGATGTTGTCCTTGCAACTGCTACATCTGTGCAGCTTCACCCATGCTACCCATTTTTTCGGGCCTCGATACGAACGAATTGACATCGAAGGGAGGGCCCAGAAAGAAACCCAAGTCGGTTACAGTCAGTGAGAGTAAAGTCGGACAAACGTTCGTTACGACAGCGGAAGACCGCAAACTCGCATGGATGCGAAGCATCTGGAACAGAGGGAAGGAGTCAAGATAAACAGCAAGTTGCACGAGGAAGGCGAGACCTGCGCTCCGAAACTGCTTTTGCGAGACTACCTCGACAGCGAAAAGAGACAGAAGGAAGAAGAGAGTGATGCGACGGTGTTTTTGCATGCCTAGATATAGTACTCGAAGGGAATAGTAACGAAGGAAACAAGAGTAAACCCAAAATCAGACAACCGTACAAACAAGAGAAACAGAACGAATGAGGGGAAGCGTGAAAAGATAATAGAACATCGAGTTCGATTCTACCTTTCAACTAGCTGCTGCTGCGACGAGATACAGAGTAGTGATACAAACAGACGAGAGAGAAAGAAGAGATGTGAGGCAATGGACTAGCTAAGAGTGATGATCGATTCGCTGGGTTCTCCTGATCCGGTACCAGCTCGAGAGCTACTCAATCGTTCGAAACTCGGGGTAGAACGATTCGTGACAGGTGCCCAGCCGTTGAGGGGAAGTGCGAGCGACATCAGGTAATCTCCTCCTCCTCCGACTGTCGATTCGAAACGATGTCCTCGAATGACTGAATTCTTCAGGCGACGCTTGCGACGACGCTCTTCGATCGACGAAGGAGCACTCTCGCGGATGTGACGTTGAACGCTCGAGAGACTTTGCGAGTCGGACTCGGCTTCCGACGCGTCCGACGAGAGACTCATGAGAACTCGAGGCGGGCGAGCGTGGATAGAAGGGTGGTGATGGAGCGTCTTCAAGTCGACGAGGACCGGACGAGGTAAGGTACAGAAGAGAGAAGGCGAGTGATCAAAGGTGAAAAGGGTTGGACGAGTGAAAAGCGAAAGGCGAGGGAAGGGACGAGGTGACTTTGAGGAAGATGACGACGTCGATGAGCGGTGAAGGTATTCGAAGTGGATGGTGAAATGGTCCGAGGCGACGGCGTCCGACATTGCTGATAGACGGAGTGCCGGTCGAGGAGGTGAGAGATAGGCGTCTCGAGAGTGTAGCATCGGAGACGAAGGCATGCTTTCGAAGATTTCGAGGAGCGGGTAATCCTTATCGAAGATGACGGCGGTGTCGTGGAGAGGAGATCCTGATTCTGTTTCGACCTCGTCCTCCTCGTCCAACTTCTTTTCGACGACTACCTCCTCGGAAGTTTTCGAAATGGTTGATCCGGCAATCCCGCTTCTTGAAGCCGTTTCCGTCTCATCCGTTTCCATATCCATCGGGTCGCGAGACGATGAGCCGCCGAGGGGAATACTTGACGACCTTGCACTGTCGGCAGTAAGTTTGAGTTTTGCCCGAACTTCAAAGTCTCCCGCGAGGTCGGAACAGAACAGATCGTTTGCGAAGTAGACGACTCCTCCTTCGTAGCCTTTGCGACGCTTCGGTGGTCGTCCAGGAAGCCCCGAGTCGTCGGAACCTTGCTCAGAGACGGAATCTGGAGAGTCTTCCGAAGATGCAACTGGAGATTCAGCGCGTCGAGCGAACAACGGTGTGTACTGATATCGGTTCGATTGGGGGACTTCGAGTCCCGATCCCAACACTTCGACGGTTCCGTCTTCTTCTCGACGAGCGGGTGAGCCAACCTCTTCGACCGTGTTTCGCAGAGAACTGTTGTTGAGAGGTGACGCGCGGTGCTTGCCGTCTCCTCCTTTGAGTTGCAAACGATCTCCTCCTCCTCCTGCGGAACGAGTCCCGTTCGAAGAACTACCGCCTGTCTGCCATTCGGATCCAGTTTTCGAATTCGAGCCAGTCTTCGAATCGGATGGGTTGAGCGAAGTCGGAGCAGTCGAAGTGGCGAATATCGACGACTCTTGGTGTGGTAAGGGTGGACGAGAAGGTTGCTCGTCAAAGATCGAATCCGTCGCCGGTTCCGAACTCGAAGGTGAACGAGAACGTCGATTTCCCGCGTCGATTTCCATCTGAGGATCTTCTTTCTCCCTCTCCTCGTTCTCTTCGTCGAGGTGCTGAGCACACTCTTCGACAACCTCCGTTTGCGTTTCGAGCACTTTCTTTGACGGTTTTCTCGATGGTCCTTTCCAACGAATCTTGCTTCCGTCTACGCTGACTTCGATCAGGTCACTCTTGGTCCGCAAGGCGTGTCGAACTGTCGAAATACTCGCACTGAGACGATGGAGAGCGGCGAAAGTTGCGACGATGTTGAGGTAGACCCATCCTCCGACGTGACGGTATTCTTCCGAGCCCAAGATCGCGCGAAGGTACTGAGTGTTCGAGGAAGATCGAGCAGGGAGAGGGAAAGGGTCGCTTTGGAGCGGATTTGCCGGAGGAGAAACCGGAGTTTCGTCGTCGGAGTCGGGAGGAAGTGATTCGAGGAAGAGACATTCGATCATTTGAACGATCGTGGTTTCGAGAGTGTCGGGATCGTGCGACGTGATAGAACCATTCGTCGAGCTCGTTCGGGTAGAATGTGTTCGACGTTGATTCTCCTTGGCGAAGTCTGTCGAAAGCGAAGAGGCGAGTCGTTTCCGTTTCCGCGCAGCGGGATCGCTGATTCGCATGTCGTGACCCGTTCCGGTCGTCGAGACGGGTTCGACTCCAGAAAAGGAAGGCGCGGCGAGAACGTCGCGATCGGGAGGGAAAATGTCGACGGGTCGTCGGAGGCGAGAAGGAGGGTCGACGATAACGGAAGTTGTGTTGAGAGGGGCGGATCCCAAGGGCTCGTGAGTCGGAGGTGGATCGTAACGGGGAACTCCATCCGCTCGACTTCTCCGGTGTTCTCGACTGTTTCCTGATCCAGTTCCACTTCGACTTCCAGATCCATTCCCGCTTCCTCTACTTCCTTTCAACGATACGGCCGCTTCCGCAGCGTCTGCATCGGCTTTCAGAGTTGCCCTCGCCATCGCATCCTTCTCTGAACTTCTCAGTGATCGACCGACTGAAGAGACTCCATCTCCTTGCCCGTGACCGCTCGTCAAAAGGTGCTCCCCTGTTCCGGTCTGGAACGCCCTCGATCCAATTGACCCCGTGCTCCCGCCTTGCCGCGACTCTGCAGTCGAGAGAGTCTGTACGTAGTCGGTCAAGAAAGTTTCGATTTCGCGTCGGCGAGTCCTGAGAAAGGTCCTCGAAGGTTAGTCTCCTGTGATCGAGAAAGCTCGTTGAGCGAACTCACTTGGGGAGTCCCTGAAAGAATCGGACCTCGAACAGCCGTTCATTCTTCATGCTACTGGGCACTTTCGCAGATTCGAGTCTTTTCAATTTCGCTCGCAATTGCTGATCTGTTTTGAGCGAAGAGTCAGTTTCGAAGGGTCAAGGGAGAGTCCGACACGAGGACGTACTCTGTAGCGTGAGATCGTCGACCTAGGGGAGAAAAAGACGTTAGACTCCAACTGGAGAAATTTTCGACGCAAAGGAAACTCACAATGTCGCGAAAGTTTTGCTCCGACACGAATGCCGCGCCCTCGCTCTGCCTTTCCCCTCTCGTGCTAGGCCCTGACCGTGTACTTCCACCTCGAGAATAGGTCGGAGCTTGAGGAGCTTGAGGCACTGGTGCGATCAGAGGACTGACTGGAGGATTCGCCTCGAGAGATTCGCTCGACAGAACCGAATGCGCTGCTTCGTACATGTCTTCGTCGTCGTCCGAGTCGGATAGGGGAATGCCGAGTAAACCAACCCGTCGAGGATTGCCATTGCTAGAACCGGCAGTCGGGTCGACAACGACTTGTTTCGAGGAAGACGCGACCGGCGGGCCTACGTTGACATCGAGGGAAGTGGTAGTCGATGTCGGTGGAGGTACATGCGGTATCTGAGGCTATCGAGGAGCGCGATTAGCTACTTCGATCTCAAGCGACGACTGATGAAGGGAAAAGGTCTCGATCGACTCACGGCTGCACTCTCGCTCTGGGTCTGTTCCCTAGCTTTACCTTTGCCTTTCATACTCCGACTGCTCTCCTTCTGTACCCGAACGAGGGCGGGAGGTTGAAGTGATCCTGGAGAACTGGGTAATGGCGGTCTTCTGTCCATTCTCGCAAGTCGCCCGATTGGGCTGAAGAGTGTCTTGTCCTGTTTGATATGGCTGTTGACTTGTTTGACGTGATTGAGGTAGTCGCGTGTGTCTGTGTGTATGGAGGTGTGGCTGAAGTCGTGAGATTGGAGAGTGAATGCTGGCCAAAGTTCTAGAATTTCTAATAATTCGCTACCAAAATTTCCGGGGTCTGTAATGCGACAGATTGAGAAGGGACGATATGGAAGTTTGCAATTTTCTAGTGAGCTTTTCTGCTGCTGCAGTTCTACACTAAGTTCTTCGATGCTGACCATGGCCAAATACAGCCAGCGCTTGTACTGTACCGTGAGCAATACCGACGGAGCTCGAAGCGTGAGCTCCCAGCTCGAGCTCGCTTGGGGAGTTTTCTCCCTCAGGCTTCGCACCGACGCTGTTTGTTGAATCCTTCGCGGACGGTATATAACATGAGCCGTCGCACTGTGCGGAGATCGTACGAGTCCTCCGAGCCACAGCTCGTCGGCGGTTGTCGACAACGCGTGTGCGAAAGTTCCCCTCGGAAAAAAAACACCGATGAGCTCGGACGCAAAAGCAGTACCGTGCGTTTTTCTTTCTCGATTTCGCAAAGACGACCAAACTGACGTTTCCCTCTTCGTGTCGACTCTGTGGAGCAACACACCGAGTGCGTAAGTAGCTCAGGAGAACTTTTTTCTGGCAGTTGCGTCATCTCACCTCGCTCTCCTTCTCTCGATTTCGCGTTCCGACTGCTTTTCTCTTCCTTCCACATCTCACTTTCACATTTTACTCAAACCACCTCAACCTCAAATAACTATGATCCCTACCGCCGCTGATCGTGCTCCTGCTCCTGGCGTAAGCTACCCTCGTCCTCTCCTCCCTCTCTGACACCGAGCGACAGCGCTGACCTTTCTCTGCATCACAGCAAAAGGCCGTTCAAGTTAACGAGCAAGGTATCGCTTCCGCCTCGGGCAACGCGACTACCACCCTCCCTGCTTCCGATACCGGAGGAAGGGCTGCTGGAAGTAACTCGCAACTCGATTTCGATGGTCAGCAATCCAAGCAAATTCGTAAGTCTCACCCCTTTTACATACAGAGTGTGACAGTTAGAGGGAAGGAAGAAGGGATTGGAGCTTGACGGGTTGACGGGACTGGAGATTGAAGCGTTGTCAGTCGGTCGATGATTCAAGTCACTGACTCCTTTTTGTCCCTATTCGTTCGTATCCAGACCCCAAGCAAGCTGAGCAAGCCCAAGCTGAAGGTGCCTCGAGCTCCGGTGGTGAGGGACTCAAGCCCCACCAAGCTTAAAACCACTCTTCGAACTTTACATATGATACCTCCTCTCTCTCCCTTGCACATATGAGCCTAGCAACTTTAGTACCAAAACGCAAATAAATCGTCGTTCACACCATCACTTTTCTGCTGCCTTGAGCGTCCGCGAGAGCCTGTCAACTTGTTCATCTTTGCGCGATGTTCTCTTGTTGACTGATCGCCGTCCTCGTTGGGCGAACCGCATCTCGCCTCGGACGACTTGGAGTCACCCTCATGATCGAGACGGAAGGTATGAATTGATGGAGACGAAGAGAAAGAACATGCTTGTGATTCTACAACAATCATTGATGTCAAAAGGTGAAAGGAGAATGGCGCGTATCGGTTCGACGAAATTCAATCATCGGGTGAAAATGGGGTAATCAGCATGGCGCCTGCACCCGAGCGCGATGAGTCAGTTTCAGGCCTCGACGACCGCGACGAGAAGGACTCACCGTCGGGAAGAACCGAATGACGATCCGATTGTTGAGATTCCGTCCTAATGACCCTGACTTTCTTCTTCCTCAACCTCGCCTTTAGTCTGTCCCTGAATCCAATCTCGTCGTCGGAGTCGTTCCCGTTTCCGTATTGAGCCGCTTTCCTCTCTCCATTCAGATTTCGTAGGAATTCGACCGCTTCGGACAGACAACGACTTTGACGGTCTTGACGAGAATGAGCGAGGGCACCAGTCAGAAGTGAGGCAAGGTTTGCGAGATTGAGAGGGAGGTGAGGTCGACTCGAGAGAAGAATGTGAACGTTCGGGCAATCGTCGTCGAAAGCAGGAGTAGTTTCCGCCGTCGAACCGTTGAGGGATGTCGTAGCGGACGACATTGGTCGGCTACGGACGATGGGGAGTAACTCGAGGCGGCAACGAACTCGACAGGAGGAATCGAGGAAAGACCGAAAGAACTCGATTCGAACCGAGATTTGGTGACCTTGACCAGTTTCGTCCGCTCCATGATCGTGAGGACTCGCTTCGAATCTGCTTTTTCCGAACCTGTTGCGGTTGTCACGAAAGAGCGTCAGGATCCGCGCAGGATGCGATAGGCGACTTTCGACTGACCAGAGGAGAAAGACGAGAAGCGAATCCCAACTTTTTGCCTCAATCGCGAAAGACAGAAAAGCTTGTTTTCCTTCCTCGTTTGTCGAAGTCGACAGTTGAGCTCCACGTGGAAACGGTCCTTTCGAATCGAGAGGAGGATGGAGCGAGGCTCGCTCAACCGGGACGAAGCCCCATCGAACCCCGTCGAGAACGTATTCGGCCGTTGATAGAGTCGACTTTCCGGCGTCCTCGACAATTCCTCCAAACGAAGGAGCATTAGGGTAGGCGTCGAGGCTCGGTGAAGGTTCGGGAGTGTTGTTCGCTGAGTGAGAGGTCGAGGGAGGTGTTGCCGAAGGAGGCAGGAGAGCAGGAACGGAGGGAGATGGTTCTGAGAGACGTCTGACGAGGGAGGTGGGTGCAGGGGAGAGGCCGTCGAGAGGAGGAAAAGGAGCGTGTAGAGGCGAAGCGGGATTCGAACCAGAACCCTGCGAAGGTGAAGTTGCGATTACGATCGGAGGTTGTGGTAGCAGCTGTTGAACAGACGCTTCTGTTACGATCGCTTGATTTGGTCTCGTCGCATCTTCGTTCGTTGTCTCCTCTTCCTCCTCTGCCGCGAACGAATCATCGAAAGGATCCTGCGAATCTTCCTCGGTCCCTCGAGAGTCTGCTGCCGAGTCTTCAGCTGCGATGGAGTTCAGAGGGGAAGGTGAAGACGTGTCAAGTGATTGATGGACTCCGACGGAGGCGACGGTCGACGCAGTTCTGCCGAGAGATGGAGACGGATCCAGTTGTTCATAGGTCTCTGCCCGTGCCGCTTCGATGTCGTAGGGAGCGTAGCCTGTAGAGATATGCCTCGGATGTTGAGAAGGAGCGGCTCCTGACGGAGGAAGAGGGGAAGGAGTCGTCGATATCGAATCGTCGGCGACGAGAGTGTAAGACGGAGGAGGTCCTTCTTCGTCGCTCTCGCTCAAGCTTGACGCTGAACGATCGGGATTCGTGACGACGAAAGAGCTCTGACTTGTCGAAGGAAGAGGAGGTCGCATCAGTTCTGGATTCGGGTCCTGTCGAGTCGAGTTGTCCGTTACAGTTCCGAAAGTTGTCGCCTCCGATTCCCGACGAGTCCAATCCTGCTGAGCTTCCGCATGCCTTCCGATACCCTCGTTCTCCCATCTTGGTCCGTCTTCCAAGCTCAGTCGACTTGCTGCCTCGAGCGCTTCATTCTCCCTTCGTTCTTGTTGCCGCGACGACTCCCCCTCTCGAACAACGGTTCGACTTCTCGCCAACACTCTCTGTACTTCCTTCTCTTCCTCCAACGTCCGTTTCCTTTCTTCCCTTGCGATCCTCTCTGCCTCCGCCTGCTCGAATTCTCGACTGTAAACCAATGCTTCTCGCATCGCGATCTCCTCTTCCATTCTCCTCAGTCTCTCCCTCTCCTCAGCTCGTATCCGATCTTGTTCTGCGATCGCCGCCGACTCGTCGAGAGCTTGTTGTAGGCGGCGTTCTTCTTCCGCTTCGAGATTGATCTGTCGTTGTTGCTCGTACTCGAGAGATTCTTGTCGAATCCGTGCCAGCTGCCGCGTTCAAGATACTAGAGTCAATTCGCCGATAATCCGAAAGCGCATGAACTGACATACCTGCTCCTCTTCAGACTCTTGAGCCTGACTTGGAGGGAAGTTGCGAAATGACGAATTCGAGGAGCTGCGGTGATCCAAACGGGGAGCTGCACCGGGAGGAGGTATAGGAGGGCCATGGTATGAAGGATAAGGCGATGGGTACGCAGGCTGAGAGGGGTAGGGCTTCATGTACGGCGAAGGCGAAGGTAGTGGGTTCGAAAGTGGAGGGGAATAATTCAAGGAGGTTGATTGAGCCGGGAGAGAGGACGAGTTGCTGTTGGTCCTACTGTTCTTCTTCAGTAGCTTGCGAGTGCTGGAGAAGACTCCCGAAGGTCTGTCGGGGGAAGATGGAGTGGGTCCGTTCGAGCTGTTAGAGGATGGCTGCCTAGCTCGTATATCGCTATCTGTACTTGTTCTCCTCCCTTGTGTGTCGTACGAACTTCCGGTCGAGTTGTTGAAAGAGGTTGAATGGAGAGGCGGTGAAGTTAAAGTTGAAGGTTGGGAATGACCGTTCGAGGGATCGGTTCGAGTGTAGGGATTATCAATCGAATGTCGATGCGGTATGCCGGGTAGATAGGGAGTGCTCATCGAATGGAAAAGAGTCGAGAGTGGATGATCTATTGATGAGAGCCAAGATTGAGTTCGGATAGTTGGGTAGTGTAAGGCCAGCTTGTAGACAAGGAGCTAAAGTTCGGGAACAGAGACTGAAGCGACTTTGACGGGTACTGTTGTGGGAAGTCGACGAAGAGAGAGCGAGCTTTCCCATTCAATTTTCTTCTCAGAAACCTCGCAGCCAAATCATTCAGCTTCGTCATTCTGGTTTTCCGTTCTTCCTCAGCACACTCACGCGCGAATGTCCGTGTACACTCGGTATAGCTCTTCGAGCTGCTCCCTTTCAGCGAAAGAAGCGCTTCGAGGTTCTTGCGCTCGCAGATTCTCGTTTCAGCCTGAGAACATCGTCTTCGAGTTTCTAAAGGTCGACCCTTTGCACTCGGCACCCGTGTGATGTATGCTGCTGACTTCCAACTACTTTGCCTCATCGTAGTGTCGCTGAAATACCCGCTCAGTGAACTGCCCAAACGTCTCGCCCTCTTTCGAAATCACTTCATCGTTGTTCGGCTGTTCATTCATGTCAAGGTTCCGTCAGTCACCCTTTTGGCAAACTTATAGACGTGATATCGAGACCCACCTGCAGGAAGACGGCGAGCGTCTCTCTCGTAACTGTTCCAGTTTGGACTTCCTTCCAGCTCTCGTCTTCCCCTTTCTTCTTCTCAATCGCTTCGAGTGCGCGTTTGCCGAGAGAGGACGCAGTAGCGTTGACGAAATGAGGTGTTGCAGCGAGTCGTTGAGAAGTGAGAAGTTCGAGAGTTTCGCCAGTTTGTAAAGCGACACAATCCTCGCTGTCAATTCAGAATTTGGTCAATACCGTGAGCTACAGAGCATCGCAAGGAACAGCTTACGGGATAGTAGCCTGAACTACTTGACCTGACCGTGTTTTGATGAAGAGCCCGGTCGATTTGCTCGGCGAAGGAATCACGAGAGGCGATAACTTCTCTTCCATCGGGTGGAAGAGGTACATGCTCGGACAGAGTACGGTCAGGAGGGAATGATCGATGTGGGTGCCGCACCAAGAGTCATCAATCTTCTCATCTGAGGAAGAATCGGAAATGGATGTGGAAGGAGGAAGTGAAAAAACAGAATCGGGTCGAGCGAACTGGAAGCGATTTCATCAGTGAGCCTGGTAGGGCTACTCCAAGATGAGAGACTCACGTAGTGCAGCAGTCGAGCTTTCGAAGATTGACTTTGTCGCACGAGCTCTTCGACGGATTTCGAAGTTGCACTATCGGTTCCGACGAGTTGATCGCAAGCTGCGGCGACTAGAGAACCGATCTCTACCATGAGGCTGCACATTTCCTTGAACGTCTCTATCAATATTGCGGAACGAGGAGGAGCGAAATCAGTTTCGCGTTGAACGTTTTCGTTTGAAGACAAAGAAAGATTCCACTCACCTTCGTAACCCTCGATTCCCTTCTCTCGTGGCCAGATGTTTTTGATAGGATCATCGCCAGCTTTCAATCCGGGTGTCTCATCTTGCGACGGATTGTTGTACAATGAGCCTTTAAGGGTATCGGGTTTGCCATTCATAATCTCCTTTCTGTGCTACGAGCTAACTGAGTCTTCTAGCTGACATCGACTTCGTAACGAGCGGTCAAGAACTCACCCATGACTCCATCCGAAACTGTAGCTCGTCTCTGGACTAGTGTAGTTCTCCCGGATCTCCTCTGGCAGAGACGCAAACGCGTTACTCAAGAGCAACAGCCTCCTCCTCAACTGCACAAAGCTAGCTGGCAAGTCCTTGACGATGAGGAGACCGAGAGATTCGGGTGAACTGTCGAATGCCTCTTTGATCTGAGCCGAGAGGGATGCGTCTTTCGAGACGAGAGAATTGTACGAGATCGTGACGGGCGTGATCGTACTCATTGTTGCGAGCGTCGAACGGGAGAAGAAGAGAAGAGAGAGATGTTGACCCACGCGGTAACCCGAACTCCGAATTCTCTAAAGTTTCGGAATCGATATCGTCGCATCCGAGTGGACTACTACAGCTCACGATCTCGCTCGCTATAGCGTCGACGCTGAGAGCGCGCCACGGTCTCAAATGGACGGAGCCGAATCTCATTTTCCAATACAAAATCCAGCGAAAATCTCCCCCAAAACCTCCTCAACATCAACCACACCCGAGATCCTCCCCAGGGAAACGACAGCATATCTAAGCTCTTCCCCTGCATCGACGAGGTCATCTGCTCCGAGATCTATTGATTCAATGAGTGATACTTTAGCGAAAAATTCGAGTCTGCGAAAGAATCGACGCAGGGCGACTTACCGAGGAAGGCATTGAGGGACTCTCGACATTCCTGAACGACGCAAAATCAAACTCAGTCAGGGCTAGAAGAGGCATAGTACTGTAATGACTCACTTCGAGATGTCGACGATGCCTTTCATGAGTCACGATCGGGGTTTCTTCTAGATCATCGGACAAGTCATACCTGTTCGAGCATCAGGCGTCAGTATGGGGTATCTTCGAGCTGGTGAACTCGACTGACCGCGCCTTGAGTTCCTCCATGAGACCAGCTGCAAACTCCTTCAATCCCGTTCCCTCTTTGACGCTGACCGGCCAAAACTCTCGTTCCTTCCCTTTCCCAATCCAGTTCTTTCCTGCTCGAGACAAATTTTTCGAGATCGCCTCCAGATGTTCCTTGGTCGGAAGGAAAGAATCGGTTTTATTGAGGAGGATGAGCGTGCTCGAATCGATGAGGTCGAGAGTCAAAGGATCGATATGAGGCTCTAGTTGACTCCGGGACGCTGAATCTGGAAACAGTTGTTCAAGCGAGAAAATACATAGCTTGATATCGGCGACATCGGCTCTGTTTCGCGGAAAGGGACAAAAGGCCGCCTTGTTAACCGAGAAGATCCGATGGGAACGAGGAGAGACGAAGCTTACTTGGCGAGGGCTCTCTCGATGCCGATAGCTTCGACCTGATCTTTCGTCGCGCGTAAGCCCGCGGTGTCGGCAACGAGAATCGGGAAACCGTGGAAGTCAAGCGAGAGTTCGACCACATCTCGCGTCGTGCCAGGAATAGCTGTCACTATAGCAGCTTCCCTTTGTGCTACACAGGTAATCATCGCACAATCAGCTACCGTGTGAGCGAGAACTAGAGGCGAATCGACGAACCTAGCCAATTCAAAGTCGTACTCTTGCCAGAGTTTGGCGGACCGACGATTGCGAGGTGAATCCCTGTTCGGATAATCTCCCCTCGTCGACCGTCGTCGAGATACTTGGAAATCTGGTCTCTTAGCGATGTGACCTTCTCGCGAGCTGCAAAGAAATCATCAGATTCATATTGGAACGAAACGAAGGGGAGCTCAACGTACCTTGATCAAAGACGCCTTCCGAGATACCTTCATCTTCACCAAAGTCGACCAACGCTTCTACTAGAGCCATGCCCTCGATCGCGGTCGCCCTCATCGAGTCGTAGGCTTGTCGCATTTGTCCCTGTTCAAGACCTGTAGGTGAGCATCTTCGCTGCTACCCTGAAAGTCAGGATAGACTCACACTAGCTTGACGAGCCGCGAGCTTCCTTTGTGCCTCAGTGTCGGCATCGACAAGATCCCGAATCCCTTCTACTTCGGTCAAATCCATCTTGCCTGCTTCGAACGCTAACCTAGTAAACTCTCCCGGTTCAGCCATTCGGAAACGCTTGGACAATGTCGGTAATAGCTGGAGCATGAGCGACATGAGAGCAGGCGAGCCGTGAAGATGAAGTTCGAGAGTTGGTTGCGCCGTCAAAGATGATTCACCTGGCTCTCCCAGTGGATTAGCGGGAGGTGAGAGGCGTAGAGAGGAAGTGAGCGTACGTGGGAAGTATAGAACGACGCCTTCATCAAGGATCTCACGAGTTTGAGGGTGAACGACCTTGCGAAGAATCGCTGAACGAGGATTTGGATCTGTTTGAGGTTGTTTCTGCCCCTTTGGTGAGACTGTCATCTTGCGCCATACTTCGAGTGCATCATCTCCCGATATCCTGAGTATCTGGATCGCGCTTCGTCCTTTCCCGCTTGCAGATGCGAAGATTGTCGGAAGTTGAACCTGTGAGCTCGCCGAGGTCGAACCGAGCCGGATCCGCTTCAGTGGAGGGTGCTGAAAGACCGTTGGACAGTTACACAGTGGTCGAAGAGCCGCTCGGAGCATCGAGAGTCGCAAAGGGAGGAGTTTGAGATCAACCTGAGAAACTCTCCTTTCTCTCTCCCTACACCATCGCCTTCGTCCTCGACAGACGGTCAGCGAAACATCAGCGAACTACCTCGAGAACCGCCCGACGGCTGTAGCCCAACTCTCAGCGATCTTCGACCGTCTCATTTCGTCTCTCAACATTTCCTCAATGGCTTCCAGATGCTTTATCGACTTTGCGGCAGGAGATCAAGCACGATACGACCACGATTACTCGCAGTACAAGGCACTCGAGAAGTGGCTGGCCCAGAATGGAGCAAAGTATGGTCTACCGGAAGAGTTGAACGAACTGGACGAGGCATCTAGAGAGACCCTTACCGCTATGTACGAGGCAGAGACAAAGGTGAGTGACTCTGGTCTCCTTCAAGGGTCGCGAAGAGCTGACCACGCGCCAAACACAGACAACCTTAACCGCCTCGTCTTTCTCTCCTCCCGCTTCTCTTCGTCTTCCTCGACTGTATATCACCGTTCGAAGTGACGTTCCCGGTCTCAGGAAGACAACCTCGAACTTCCTCGACCTCCTCACCGATTCGAAGAAGCTGAAAAGCAAACGATCACCGAATCCACCGCTCAAATACGCTGGGTCGAAGGTCTTCCGAATCGAGGAGGGGTTCGTAGCTCAGACTGGTGATGTGACACGGCAAGACGGAAGCGGAGGAGAATCGATCTGTAGGTGCTTTCGCGACCAGATTCTGATCCTCGCATTGACTTGAGCTAACGACTGGTTCTCATCCTCTCTTTTCCCCTGACGATCTACCTCGACTTAGACGGAGGAACATTCAACGACGAGAAGGAGGGGCTCAAGACTGCGTTTGAGCTGGGAACAATAGCGATGGCCAACTCTGGGAAGAATTGTGAGTGTGCGATTCCGCTTCCGCACTTGCGCTCTACTAACACATCTCTTCGATAGCGAATACGTCACAAGTAAGTGTAACTTCCTCCTGTCGCGTTCGAGGATTTGATTGACTCCCGGACATCTCACAGTTCTTTGTCACTCTGACTTCGGATCCCGCAAAGCTGAAGAAGCTAACGGGGAAATACGTCGCTTTTGGTCAAGCGGATCTCTCGATTGCATCCTCACGCGAGTGTATCGATGGCCTGAGCTCGTTAGGAGATGGGAAAGGAGGAACGAAAGAACCAGTTTGGATCGAAGAGTGCAACGTGTGCCAATAGGCTCGCGATCTCTATCTTCAGACGGGTCTTCCCGTGCCCCCTCGACCAGCCTCATCGTTGCGAGTGCTGCCTGCTTTCTTCCGTCTTCCGCTTTGACCATCGTCGGCGCCTAGTTGCGGGTTATTAGCGGGTAATTACCCTTATCTCAAATCTAAAATCCCCGCACGTCCGACGGAATTGAACTCTCTTCCTTCTCCTCTCTCGTCACCCACCACATCTCGCTCCTTCCAGTCACTCAGTCGCAAAATGCCCAAACGTGCCCTCTGCTCTATCGGTGTCGACGTCGATGCCTGCTCCGGATGGTTGGATTCGTACGGGAAAGGAGATTCGCCCAACGACATGACACGAGGATGTTTCGCTGGAGAAGTTGGAGTACCTCGATTGCTCAAACTGTTCAAGAAGTACAACATAAAGACGTCGTGGTTCGTTCCCGGTCACTCGCTCGACACTTTTCCGAAAGAGATGGCGATGGTTCGTGATCAAGGGCATGAGATAGGATTACACGGTAAGTCGTATCATACTTGAGTACTCGTCGTGTGTCGACCGAGCGGTCTCTGCAGTTTCCTGGTGACAACGAAAACTGATTTTTTCGAGTTTTGATTTTCGTTTGACAGGATATTCCCACGAAAACCCGAGGAAGATGACGGTAGAACAGCAACGAGACGTCCTCGACCACACAATCAAGCAATTGACCGAGTTCTGCGGTAAACCTCCGAGGGGACACAGTGAGTCTTTAGTGTCAATGAGTTCACATCTTTCGATTCGACTAATTTTCTTGATCGCTTTGTTCAGCTACGTGCTGGTGGGAGACGTCGAAGGAAAGCATTGCACTCCTGCTCGACCGAGGAATCGAATACGACCATTCTTCGCAAGCCCACGACTGCCAACCGTTTTACACTCGCGACGAAGATACCTGGACGAATATCGATTACAAGAAGGACGCAGAGACGTGGATGAGCCCTCTCGTACGAGGGACCGACACGAAACTCGTCACTGTTCCCGCCTCGTGGTACCTTGACGATCTTCCACCTCACATGTTCATCAAAGACGCTCCAAATTCGCACGGATTCGTCGATGCGAGAACGACTCTTGAGCTCTGGAAGGCCCATTTCAAGTACTTCTACCGCGAGGAGGAATGGTTCGTCTTCCCATTGACGATCCACCCTGACACGTCGGGTCGACCTCATCTTTTGCTCATCCTCGAAGAGCTCATCGAATGGATCAATGGTCACGGTAAGTAATTTTCGCTTTTCGAAAGTTGACATCGAGCCTCGCTTTTCGAAAGTTGACATCGAGCGCTGACCCCTCCGTGACGTTACAGAAGGAGTAGAGTGGGTGACAATGGGCGAGATCAACGACGAGTTCCGTGCTCGTAATCCTTTCAAGGCTGAAGAGGAGAAGAAGTAGTCAGATTTGCCGAGTCCATGTAAATAAGCACAAACGCTTGCAGTCTCGGTTTGATCTATGTCAATGAACGCTTGGGTGCAAGCTACAGGGACGCTCACAACGAGGGAGATAAGACTGAGCGCGGATCAGACTGCGCGAGGATCCAGTAGTCAAGATCTTTCTTCACGAACGGCGCACCTTGACCGCTTCGGCTCATCACATCGTCGAGACCACCTCGCAAGCAGTGCTAGCTCGGCAAAGTCTGTCGAGGCCGACTTTTTCGACGCTTGAACGCGAGAAACGCTGACGAGACCAGGAGCAAACATCGATTGAGAACTAACTTGGTCTTCCTTTACAACCCATGTGCGGTATATACGACAGAGATTACGATACAAGAGACCCAGAATGCGACTAGAGAGAGAATGGAGAGGAGAAAGAGGAGAGAGCGGAGAGCCGTGCGCGAAATCTTCTAAGCGACGTACTTCTTTTGTTCTTCGGCGGCGGCGTGGTTCGTACCACCGGAGATGTTGTTGAGCTGAAACGCGAACAAGGGAGCGACGTCAGCATATGCGAGAAAAAGGGAATAAAAGATCAAATGTACCTTGTCCTCTTCCTTGTCGAGGTTTCGGAAGCAGAACGCGAAGAGGATACCGGCAACGAAGGCGAGGCCCGCGAATACGAAATACAGTTTACGCCAGAGAGATGGTGTAAGTTAAAGGGAAGGAACGGAATGAAAGAAGGAAAAGAGCTCACGTTGATTTCGAGAAGGGGATCGGTCGAAAGGGGAAGGAAAGCTTCTCCGATGGCAGCCGAGATAGCTGTGGTAAACAAGCCGACTGCCATTACCATCGAACGCATGTTCTTAGGGGCCTTGGTGCTGTTGAAGTCAAACGAAACAAAGTCAGGCTTCATCCATAAACGATTGAAAGATCGCTACTTACAAAGCGTATTCGAGGGAAGTGATCGAAGCGAAGATCTCGGAGAGAGCGATGAAGACTGAGAACATCAGAGGGATCAGCTCGAGTGACATCGCGAGGGAGAAAGGAAAGACCGAAAACGTACTGTAGGTGGGAGTTTGGACCCAAACGTTGAGATCGATGAAAGGCTCGGCTTCGCAAGTGCTAGCTTCCTTACCGCAAGCGGATCGCTGGTAGATAAGGGTTTGAGTGATACCTGAGCGAAGAATTGTAGCGAGTCAGTCGTGAAGCTCGAAAAATCGCAAGATAGAGCGGGACTAACCGGCGAGGATCATGGCAATAGTTCCGCACATGAATCCAGCAAAGATCTTCTTGATCGGGGTGAAGTTGAACCCGGCGCGTCGGAGAGCAGGGTAGACGAAGAGATCGAGAATGGGGATGAGGATGATCAATGCGAAGGGGTCCAAGTTGTTGAGGATATCGTTGGGGAGACCGTGGGTGTTGAGAAGAGCAGCTTGCGAAGTCAAGTTGTTGTTGATTTCTGTGGGAGAAAGCAAAAATTGAGTCAACCTCGGGAAAACGGAAGAAAGGGCTCGAGCTCGGAACGTACGGTTGTAAGTCAGCCAGTAGATCGGGAAGAAGACAAAGACTTGGCAAGCCTTGAATCCACGACGGACTTCGTCGACCCATTGATCGTTCCAGGTGAGGAAAGCAGGTCGTTCGTTGACAGGGATCATCGAAGGCTTTGCGGCGTCCCAGAATCCAGCGGCGGTCCATTGAGTCGGCTTGAAGAGCTTGCCCTTGAAGCAGAGACCGAGGAGTTTTAGAGCTTTGCCGAGAACGGAACCGGTAGGAGGAGTCTTGACGTAACGGTTACGACCGATGAAGAGAACGATGGGGCAAAGAGCGAAGACGCAAGTCGGGAGGAGGAAAGCGAGCCAGAATCCGACACGCTTCTCAGCGTAGACCATCGAGATTTGTCCGAGCAAAGCACCGACGTTGATCATGAGGTAGAAGTAGTCTGTCGCGAGCGAAAGTGAAACAATTCAGCTCGGGTACTTTGCCAGAGATCGAGGACTAAGACTCACTGTAAACGCGAGCAGTGGTGACGGCGGGATCGATGATGACACGCTCTCCCTTCTTCGTAGTGGTGATGGTCAATTTGTGGTTCGTGATTTGCTCGGCGATGAGAGGCGAGATGTTGGACTTGAACATTCCGGTTCTTCAAAGTAGTCCGAGAGAAAGAGTCAGTCAAAGAGTTTCAAATGCCCTCTACAACGATGAGAGAACTCACCCGAGACCCATGATGACAATGGCCAAAGCGAAAATACCGAGTGCAGTGTCGGGCTTTTGGAGGACCGAGGGGATAGCACAGACGATGAGGATGTTGTGACCGACCATGGCGATGGCGAGAGCGTAGCAGATGGTGCGGTATCGACCGAAGTAGGTATCGGCGAGGTAGGCACCGAGAAGAGGAGTCGTGTACGCCCAGAACTGGTTGAACGTCGTAAGACCGGTCGAAGCTTGTTGCCCCTTGCCGAGAGTACCTGAGGTTTGATCAGGCCTGGAAGATCCGGTCGTCGAACCTGTTTCTCGCGAGGAAAAATCAGTTTTCAGCGATTTCTTTTCGAGAAAGTGACTTGAAGTCACTCACCTTCGGGCAAAGGACGCTGGATGAAGTTGACGAAGATCACCGTGGAACCATAAAAGGAGAAACGCTCGCAGCTGGAGCAGGTAGAGGTCGATAAAGTCGAAAAGAAGCGAGAAAAGCACAAAGGAAGCGAAAACAGCGGATTTTGATCAGTTTCTGCAGCGATGACTCGTGAGATAGCAGTATGAGATGACTCACAGCTCAATGAAGGCGATGAGGTAGGCAGACCAATCGATCTTGCCAGATACACGACGCAGGGTGGCAAGTTCCTCCTCGGTTGGTTTTCCCTCATAATCTTCGTCCTCTTCGTATTCGCCGTTGCTGGAAGAACCGACTGCTAGCTTCTCGTCGACCGAAAGGTTGTGTCCCTCTTTCGAATCCTTCGAGTCGAGGCGTTCAGAGTCGTGGATGTCGGCGTTTGCGATCGCTTCGAGAGCGTTTCCGTTCGGGTCCAAAGACATGTTGGGCTAGAGGGGAGGGAGCGACAGGAGACTAGGAAAGGTGTAGAGGTTGGTAGACGTTAAGCGAGGGAAAGAGGGAGTGAAAAGTATGGGGTAAGGAGGGTCGGGTGAGAAACTGAGAGGTTAGCGTCGAATCGTCGTCGAACTTTGCGAGCTCTGTCGACTCACGGGAAGGTCGATGGGTGTTGAACGAGGATAGGTAGGAGTGGGAGTAGAAGCTGTTATCGTTCGTATCGAGGTTCAACCGGGGAAGTCGTGCTCTGAGAAAATCTTTGAACAAAAAACGAAAAATCAACATGCGGGAACGAAAAAGGAGTGGGGTTGACCTCGCGGTTCAGACGCCAAACTTAGATCGAGCCCTCCAGTCGAGACTTCTTCCGTGCCCGAACTGAGTTGTGATTTGGCGTGATTTTTTCGCCTGTCGTGATGTCGAAACCTAACGAAAGTCTGACCGGTAATGGCGACGATCCGTACGGTCTGCTCGCGTGACGAGGCTGCAATTATGAGCTGTCCGAGCTGTCGACTCATTTTCAGCTTGGGCCCTCACGAATGATTTCCCTGGTCGTCTGATCCAATCTCGAGGTCTTGGCAGCACTTTCGACATGAGGAGATCGAGGAAAGCCAGAAGGGAAGCGAGAGATAGGGAGCGTTTCACGAGGGTTGCCTTTATTCGAAATTGCAGGACTGTGACGGTTTGCCGTCGCGATACTGGTCGAAAGTGGACTGCAGGGAGCGGGGTCGACAATCGAGATAGACGTGGTGATGGAGAGCAGCGACGCATGGTGGACTGCAGGCGGCAGGTAGCGGCAAGATGGACGAAGAATCTCTCTGCGAAAATTGAAGTCTGAGCACACAACGGAATTCGAATTGCGACTTTCGACAAGAGCGATATCAAACCTGCTGCACATCAGTCGTATACCGCCTTCGAACTCTCTACCCATGAATCGTGTATTTTTCGCGGATGACTTCCGGATTGAAGAGCTGTCAGAAAATTGAAGAAAGGTCAGCGAGTCAGCAAGCGTTTAGATGTGAGGAGTTCAAGACCTACCTCGAACCGTGAACAAGGGAAGATATCTGCAGTCACAAAGGTACATCAGTCGATATCGGACGCAGAGAGTGAGGAGTCGGCTTACGCTTGTTCCGGTTATACCAACTTCGTTCGATGACTTTGCCGGCGTGAGACTACGGAGCCATATAGTCAGGTAACTGTTAAGAGACAAGAGAACGTGTACTCACCTCGTCCTTCTCGATCGCGGCATCGTGGGTCAGACGAATATCTTCGTGAACGTCGAAATTGAACATCGGTCCAGATTTTCCTCGGTATTTGTTTACAATGAAGTCGTCTATGCAAACGAGAGTAATGGTCAGTAGATGCATTGAATGAGGTTCATATACTGCGAGAAACAAACAGAAGGTATAGTGCTGCAAAGGAGATCAAAGTCAGTTTCCGAACGACCTCCCAAAGTAAGGCGACAAAGACTCACATGAGGAATGATCAGATCTTCCTTGACGTACATCAAGCTATCAACCGAGACCAATCGTAGCTCGGGAACTTGTTGTCGACACTTTTCGAGGAATTGAGCGATCGTATCTCCCTTCTTGCACTGTCACAGCGAGAGGAGTGAGCGAGCGTAGTAATGAAAGATGAAGGATGAGCGTACTTGTAATGTCTTGCGATGACCACTCCCGTCCCAGTACGAGTATGTAATCTCGATCGGTTCTTGTTTCATATCTTCTTGCATTTTGAGCCATTTCTTGCGCAACTCGTCTCGTTCTTTTCTTTCCGCTTCTTCTCGTACTCGGTCTGGGAGGAAATATGTATCGACTGTCGGGTTCTTGCCGAGCTTTCCTTTCTTTGACGCAGCTACGAGAGGTTGAACGTTCAGCTTGTCAGTCTCGAGAATCGAAAATCGGTCCGCTTACCATCTTCACTTTCGTCTACTTCCTTCTTCTGCTTCTTCTTCGGTGCAGGTGAGTCGTCTGCGTCGCCTTCTTCGTCGTCTCCGAACGATAGCTTGACTTTACCCTTGTCCTTTTTCTTTTTCTTTATTTTACGTTCCTCTTCTCTGTCAATTGACGACGTCTCCAGACGACGAGTCAGCTCGACGTTATAGCACACTGAAGGTACTCGAATAGACTCACTTGACATCACCCGCACCTGCAGCTTCCTTCCTCGCCATCTCTTCCAACTTCTCTCGAGTTTCCTTGAAATCGCTCAATTGAACGAGACCGTACGTCGACTTTTTCAAGGACTCTTCCATGCCGTCCGTCTTGCTCGTGAATCGATCAGAACCAGTACGGTTCCGAGTACTCTGGAGATCTTCTTTCTGGGCGGCGAATCCATCCTGAGCAAGCGAATGGAGTTAGCGAAAGCTGCTCGATGAGGAGCTCAGGGCGGTGTACACTCACCAGCATATCTTTCCGCTTCTTCTCCAACTTGGCTGCAGGCGTACAAGAGGTCAGAGATCGATTGAGCGAGGGGAGATCAGAGGGAGGAGAGACTTACCGAGTTTCATCTGTTCAGTCTGATTCGACATGGCTGCAAGGTATCAAGTGCTCTCTTATGATCTGATCTTGGAGGTGTACCGGAATCGCGAGTGAATGATCGAGAAGGAGAAACAAGAGATCCGTCTCGCGTGTCTCTCTTCCAACTCAATCACTTTCTCGCCTTCCATCCTTAGATCAACTACCAGACAACTACATACTCGAACCACAATGGCAAGTCCCTCTCTGCACGCGTATCCGAGCGAGATACTCGTGTCGATGTTTGGCCGTTTCATCAATTCCCGCACGACTAACCTTCATGAATCGCGCTCACAGGGAGATTCTAGCTACGATTACTTGTTCAAGGTGAGTTATCGACCTCGACTTCCTGTGTAGTAACAGAGAGACTCACGTCGCGATGAACTCCCGTTTGTGTCAAGGTCGTTCTGATCGGTGATTCTGGTGTCGGGAAATCGTGAGTGCTTGTAGAGTTATTAGCATCGTGTAGAGTCTCCATGCTGATATTTTCTCTGTGTGCTCTCCAGTAACCGTTCGTCTCCTGTCTCCTCGACCCTTCTTGTTCCCCCGTCCGTTTACCCCGCTTGAACGCTAACGACCTCTCTCACTCGCATTTGTCCTCTCCCTTCTACTCGGATCTATACATCACCGACTTCACGCTGAACAGTTCTCTCGCGTTTCACTCGAAATGAGTTCAACCTCGAATCAAAGTCTACGATCGGAGTCGAGTTTGCGACGAGGTCAATCAGCGTTGAAGGAAAGACGGTGAAGGCACAGATCTGGGATACTGGTAAGTCGCATCTCTTTCTTAGCCGCCGGAATCAACCGAGAATGCAGGAGATGAAAATGAAGATTTGGAAAACTAAACAACAAGGGAGCTTCGAGTGAAGACGGAGACGATTCGGAATCAACGGGGTGCTACAACAGATGATGCGGTTTCTAATACAAGCAGGACTGGAGCGCTGATGCATTTTCGCTCTTTCGCACAGCTGGACAAGAACGTTACCGAGCAATCACTTCTGCGTGAGTTTTACCGCCTACCGTCGCCACAGATTCACAACTCTCATGCTGATGACCCTTCCGTTCAGATACTACCGAGGTGCCGTCGGAGCTCTGCTCGTTTACGACATTGCGAAACACGCAACCTACGTCAACGTTCTCCGTTGGTTGAAGGAACTTCGCGATCACGCAGATTCCAACATCGTCATCATGCTCGTAGGTAACAAGAGTGATTTGAGACATTTGAGAGCGGTGCCGACGGACGAAGCTACGCTATTTTCGCAAGAGAACGGTCTAAGCTTGTGAGTTTTCAATTGCGCTCTTCGCATCGTGAGTTCGAACTGACAGATTGCTCTCTGCTCGCAGCATTGAGACTTCCGCACTCGACGCTTCGAACGTCGAAAACGCATTCCAAACAATCTTAACCGGTAGGCATCCGAGCACTTCTCAGATCCATCATTCGTGCAGGCAGCTCACATTCGCTGGCTCATTAGAAATCTACCGAATCGTCTCATCGAAACAACTTGAAGCCGATCCTTCGTCCGGCGACCGACCTGGAGCTGGTGCCAAAATCGAAATCGCACCTTCTGCAAACGACGGAGGACAACCCGCAAACAAAGGATGCTGTTGATCGGTTCACTGGGATCTCGTCTCTGTACCTTTGCTTGTTTCTCTTTCTGCCTTTCCCTTTGCGCGTCTGTCTCCCCTTTTCTTCGTCGTCATGTCTTTTCTCTCCTGTGCTCTACCATTTTCCTTGTTTCTTCGAGTTTTCTCCTTAGTTCTAGTCTTTCCCCTTCCTACTACTACTCCCCTACTATCCTCTCCTGCTCTCTCTAGTTTGATTGGTCGATCTCTGCTTCCTCTCTCGCTCTCTGTGTTTGTCACGTGTTTACCCCTTTTCGTTACAAGGAACTCATCTCGATAGGCGGTTCCTCGTCAGCTTGAGAGTCGAATCTGGTTCCCGCGGCTGACGAGAGATGCCTGCAAGAGGCCTGAATCATTGTCGCGAAAGTTGAAGTGCGTTGAGCTTCCGATCGCTTCTCTCCCTCTTTCTCTTGCCTCATCATGCCGCCTTCAATAGCTTCCGCTTCTTCCTCGATTAAATCACTCTCGATAGCCTTCTCCCCGCCCTCGACCACTTCATCCGCCGGATTCTCGAGAGCTCCTCTCGACCCCACTATAACGAACCTCGATTCTCTAGCAAGCAGCAACGGGACGAAGGAGTCAAGGCGCGAAGGGAAAGGTCAAGCAGGAATCGGAGACGTGATCGCGTCTACAGAAGGACTCGGGACAATCGGGAAGCGGAAAGGAAGAGTGGAGATGAATGATGATGAAACAGGATCACGGAGTACAGAGGAACAGACGGGCGAAGAGGACGATGCGGACAGCTCAGAACAATCTAAAGAGCAAGAGGAGTCAGAATCGGAGGAACGAAGCGAGTCAGGCGAGCCGGAAGTCGAAGAGGAGGAATCATCCTCGACAGGTCCTGATCCTTTAGAAGGGACGACACCCGACGAAGACGATGATGCAAAGTCAGAAGGAGCGGACGAGGGATCCTCAGAGGAAGACGAAGAGGACGAGGAGGAGGAAGATGAAGAACCGACTCTGAAATACGCTCGCTTAGGCGGATCAACGGAAGGGATCTTGGGGAAGGACACGGCGAGCGCTCTACTCGTCAGTGACAAGTACATCGTGAGCTCTTTCGACTCGCTCCACTGCTCGACTCGATGAAAGCTGACCGACTCTTCTCGTGCGAAATCACAAAATTAGGTTCTCGGAAGTCACAACGGAGCTGTCTACGTCCTCAACCTCGACGGAAGGTTACTCAAGACATTCCGACCTCATGCAGCAATGGTCAACGATCTCAGTCTCGACTTACAAAGTGAATTCGTGGCGAGCGCTTCGATGGACGGCAAGTTCCCTCCCTTTCTCGACAGCTCCTTTCTTCCTTCACTGACATCACCATACAACACGAACAGGCAAAGTGGCGATACATTCATTAACGACGCCAGAAGCGCACGTCTTTGACCTGCAACGACCGATGAGATGTGTCGCACTCGAACCGAATTTCAGCAAACGAAGTACTCGCCAGTTCGTCTCTGGAGGAATGGCAGGAAGTCTGATACTCTCCGAGAAGGGATGGCTCGGACACAAGGAGACAGTACTGTACTCGGGAGAGGGACCGATTTGGGCGACAGAATGGAGAGGAACGCTGATCGCTTGGGCGAGTGATGCTGTGAGTCGACGTTCCTCTCCTTCACCAGTCACCGCTCCATCTCACACAGACTATTTGGATCGCAGGGAGTACGGGTATATGACACTGTATCGTCTCAACGAATCACCTACATCGCTCGATCCGAAGACTCGCCCCGAGCCGACCTCTTCAAATGCAGCCTACATTGGGTCGACGATCGAACCCTCTTCATCGCCTGGGCAGATTTCATCAAAGTCGCAGTCGTTAAGGAACGAGAAACGAAACGAGGTCAACTTGGCGTACCGCTTCCTTCCTCGACCGAACTCTTCGTCGAAGTAACGGCAATCTTCCAGGTCGACTGCATGATCTCCGGCATCGTACCGTACGGCGACTCGTTTCTCATCCTCGCTTATCTTACGGAAGATCTTTACGACAACGAAGCGACCGAGAATCGAGACGAACAACGGCGGAAGGCGGGTAGTCGACCAGAGTTACGAATCATCTCGAAAGATGGAGAAGAACTCTCTTCGGATGCGATCGGATTGAGGGACTACGCTCGATTCCAATGCCGAGATTATAGCTTGTGTCCCTCTGCCGACAAGAAGAGCTTTTACGTGATTTCGCCTAAGGATATCGTCGTCGCTCAAGAACGAGACGAATCGGATCACATCGTCTGGCTCATCGAGCAGAGAAGGTACGAGGAAGCTCTGCGCGCTCTCGAGAAGTCAGGTCTCGGACAAGTTGGAGGATTCGACGTGACGGATGTCGGAACGAAATACCTTCAATTCCTCGTCGACGACGGTGAGTTACGGTCCTCTATCTTATCTCTTCCAACCTGTGACCTGTCGCTCATTCGTGACCATACTCGTCTAGGTCAATTCGACGTCGCTGCGGCCGCTACTCCAAAGATTCTGGGAATCAACGCGAAGATGTGGGAAGATTGGGTCTTCTTGTTCGCAGACAAAGGAAAGATGGACGTGAGTTGCGTTCTTTCCTTGCAAGTCATTCTAAGCTCACCAGATCGATCACTCCTTTCAGTCAATCGTTCCTTACGTACCGATCCATGATCCTCAACTGTCTCGCTTGGTTTACGAGATGATTCTCGCCCATTTCCTCCGTCACGATCAAGCGGTGCGTCAAAGATTCTCCGAACAAACGAGGCGAGTCTTCTGAACTGAGCCATATCTTTTTCTTCAGGCTCTGCATCGAACGATTCAAACATGGCCGACTGAGATTTACGACGTCGGCGCTGTCATCCTCGCAATCAAGGACCAACTCGAGCGAACTCCGAAATCGCAAGTCCTGATGCAAAGCATCGCGGACTTGTGAGCTACTTCCCCTCTCTCGCGTCCGGCGACTCTCTGTCACCAGTTCTGACTCTTCACTGTGCTCATGTAGGTATCTTCTCAATCGCCAACCTGGAAAAGCCCTTCCTTACTTTCTCAAGCTACGCGACCCGAACGTCTTCGCGCTCATCCGAGAGCACAACCTCTTCACCGACATTCAAGATCAAGCACTGCTGCTCATCGAGTTTGATCGCGAGCTTCAGAAGAAACGAGAAGGGACCTCGAAGGAGAACGGTTCAATCAGAGTTGACGAAGAGAAACGTCACAAACGCGAAGAATCTCAACACGGTACTGCTATCGACCTGCTCGTCGACCATACCCATTCTATACCTGTTAGTACTCCTCCGCACTTCATACGGCGAAACGAGCTCACGATTTCAACTTCTCCGAAACAGATACCCCGAGTCATCGCACAATTGCAGAATCATAGACATTACCTCTTCTTATACCTCGACGCCCTATTCGACAAAGACCCTCATCTAGCCTTCGATTACAGCGACCTTCAAGTCGATCTCTACGCTGAATACAATGCTTCAAAGTTGATGGACTTTTTGCGAGCGAGCAATTACTACAGCTTGGAACGAGTAAGTTCTTGCGTTCTCCTTCATTCTGAGGCGTGCTGACTCGTTGCACTCTCGTCAGGCATATAAGATTTGCGATTCTCGAGATCTCGTTCCGGAAATGGTTTTCCTCCTCGGTCGAATGGGAGACAACAAGCGTGCTCTGAACTTGATTATCGAACGACTCGGTGACGTCCAGAGAGTGAGTATATTGTGCCTCAGGATCGCTCGAGTTTCGCCGCTCACCATTTCGCTTTCCGCAGGCTATCGATTTTGCGAAAGAACAAAACGACAATGATCTTTGGGAAGACCTTCTGCGATATTCGGAAACGAAACCTCGTGAGCACTCGTGTCACTTTATGTGAGATCGCCGCAGAATTTGACCGCGATATCAAAACAGGCTTCATTCGAGGATTGCTCGAAAACGTCGGCGCCGAAATCGATCCTCTACGTTTGATCCGTCGAATCAAGAACGGTCTCGAGATTCCAGGCTTGAAACCCGCTTTGATCAAGATCTTGCAAGATTTCAATCTACAGGTGAGTTGGATATTGTCGCTTCTCGCGAAGTTGAGTTCCGCTCACGATGCTTCGGTGCTCGAACAGTTGTCGCTCATGGAAGGATGCAAGAGTATCCTCTATAGTGACTGTCGACATCTCACTCTCTCGCTTCACGACAGTCAGACGACGGGTTTCCTCTGGACCGCGGAAACGAAAGACAAGCTCACGGGAGAATCGATCTATCCTCAACTGGCAGGAGGACCTGTTCCCTCGTCGCTTCCTCTCGGTGTAAGCTCACTCATGATCAGTCTTTCTTGCGCTCGATTGTGCTCACTATCATCCCGTGCTTGTTGTCGCAGATTCGATTCTTGTCTGGAGAAACTTACCTCGGTATCTCTGCATTCCCGGCTCTCCAAACCGACTCGCTCCTTTCGGCAACGGTGACAGCGACAACAAAGCGAGACCAACTCGTCGCTGCTGCCTTGCTCGCTTCATCCGACGTTGGCGATGATCCTTCCCTCCCGGCGCGAAGAGCGATGCAAGAGAAGTTGAGGCTCGTGAAGGAACTCCGAGAGCAGTTGTTGGACCAAAGAGAAAGGGAACGGAGGAAAGTAGTCAGAGTCGATGTCGTTTAAACGTAATCTCGCAATCTTCGCTCGTTTGTTCGTTTCTGTTGTTGTTCAATTATAAACATTTCTCCTGTCGAGCACTGTTCTCTCGCTTGCATTCTGACGGCTAGAAAGAGGAACGCCCGGGTTACATCGTTACTGCATTTGTACTGCCTTCGAAATACACAATTTGTTTCAAAAGAAAACTTTAGTTCTTGGGTCCGTTGACGTCCTTGGCGGCTTGCTCGAGGTCAATCTTTCCCTTGTTGAACGTGGCTTGAGCCTCGGATCTATCGAAGATGCGGAAGAGAGTCAGCTCAACAATCTATAGTGGAAAGTTCGAATCACTGTACTCACCCGGCCTTTTGAGCGGTGTTCTTGAGGTCGGCACCAGCCTTCTGCGCCTCAGCCGAGAGGGATCCAGTTTCTCCCTTGACAGCACCAGTCGCAGCGTTTACAGCTCCCTCGACCGTCTCGATGCCTAGTTGATCAAACTCAATACGTCAGCGTCCCGAGATCTCTCTTCGATACAGCGGATTGCTCGCTCACCCTTGGCAGCGGCATCTCCGACGACCTTGTTGACCTTGTCAGCGGTTTGCTTGACCGAGTCGAGAGGGGATGATTCGCGGGCGATCGAAGTCGAGGCGAAGGAGCGACGAGCGATGACGGTGGTGCGAAGAGTGGGAAGGACGGAGCGGAGCATCTTGTAGTGTGTGAAGTGATAGATCGAGGAGTGAAATGTAGAAGGAAAAAGGAACAGAGTCGATTGCGAGTCGAGCGTCGAACGTCGAGCGGTCGCTCAGATTCGAATGACCGCATCGAAGTTTTTCCCGTCTCCTTCCGTTCTCTCCTAGATGTTCAGCGGCGTAGCAGAGCTGCCTATACAGATGTGCTGAAATTAAGAAAAGGAAATTAACGTCGTTGCGAAAATAATCTGAAAACCCGGCGACTCTTCGCAATTGAGCTGAACCTCGGCTCGAATCAGACACTCTCGCCCATACCAACTCATATCCGGCCAAGTGTCACCTACGAGTACATTCTTGAGAGGACGGGGATTCGTTGGAGAGGAAGTGGCTCCAGGAAGCGGCATTTGGCTGCCTGGCCTCTCAACAATCCTGACGGAAAGGTAAAACTGGTGAGACGACACATTTCTGGCTCGACGACTTTTCTGATCAACAGACGCGGAAGAGAAAGCGACGGGCGACGCTCTCATGTGTTTGAACGTCGGCAAAACAGCAAAGGGTCATGTTGACCGAATCGTCTTTAGGCTCGTCGCAAACCCTGAGTAGCTCGTTGGCTTCCACTTCTGCCGGTTCTGCCGTTATCTCTCACAAAGCGGACCATCGTAGGATGTGAAACCCACAGGAGAATCTGCGAGACTGGGTCAAATCGAGCGTTGTTGAGCTTGAGCTGTCTCGTTTCGTTGACTTTTCACTCTGTTCTCGTCTCTGTCAAGCTCGTTTGACCGATTCCACCGATCGAGCACGAGTAGATGGTCTGAACAGGCAAGTTAGAGCGAGTGCCAAAAAGAAAAGAAACGGATTCTATGAAGCGATTCGAGGATGCTTCTCAGCGAGAGATTGGACAAAGTCCGGAGACTTGACACGTTGCGGATGTTACTTTGCAATAAGCAATAGGAGATCACTCGGTTAAAAACCTCACTGTGTACCTCGCGTGCCCGAGCACAAAGATAAGAAAGAAATGATTGGATTCTCAGTCAAGTTGCGGAAATGCCAGAAAGCACTGTCGCAGATGATACCACCCGCGAGGCTATGACGGCTCTCCTTCCATCTCTCGAGTCTCACTGGTCTGCTTAGGGATCGAGGAAAGCAAGAGGTTTGGCCCGAAGACTGCGAAACGAATGACTCCTTTTGGTCGATTTGCCCTGAAATTTCCAGTCTCACACAGCTCGCACACATTCGATTCACCAATCCCCCTGCCTTGAGAAATCTTAGCTGCGCATCAGATTTTCCAACTTGGAAATGGCGCAAGATTTGACCTCGGAGGCGGATTCTATCTAGCACTTCACTCCCGCCTTTGCAGTTGTATGCTCCATAGGTGTACTATTCGACTCTCCACTCGTCTCTCTCCCGCCCTTCTCGTCCGCCCTACGTCACGCGCCATGTCGACAACTAATCGATTCCCCGTTTCTGATCGAGTTGCTCCCGAACTAGCGAAATCCTCGGACGTGTGGTCAGTATTCTCACCTTTGGCAGGTCATGTACCGAAAGATGCGCTCAATCTGGGTCAGGTCCGTCTCTCCCTCGCTCTCTCGAGAATTGTTTCTCTCCCCACAAGTTGCTGATTTCCTCTTCTCCCTTCCATTGGTAGGGATTTATGAACTGGGCGCCGGCAGACTTCATTCGTGAAGCCCATGTGAAGGCCCTCGAGACAGTCGCGAGCAATCATTATCAGGTGAGTCGAGCTCTTCATTCGCTCGCCGAAACTGAGCTAAATATGACTCTTTCGATAGCTTCCTAGGGGTTCAGCTCACCTCCGACAAGCTCTATCGAAGTACCTCTCGCCATCGTTCAAGCGGGGAAAAGAGCTCGATGTGAATACCGAAATTACGGTGACTGCAGGTGCGAACGAAGGTAAGTCTTTCACCCTCTCAGAAGCTCTCGACCGCCAGCTGACACTCCGACAGGCATGTACTCTTTTGCGAGCGCGTTTACTCGACCGGGCGACGAAGTCATCATCTTTGAACCGTGAGTTTTGCAACGTCCAGAGCTTTCCTCTCTGCCGTGAGTTAACCATTCTTCTTTCACCAGCTTCTTCGATCAATACGTCCCTCAAATCACCTTCAACGGAGGTGTTCCAGTATATGTACCGATTCGAGCACCTGAAGGCGCTTCGACTTCAAACGTTTCCGCGAGCGAGTGGAAGATCAACTTTGACGAATTGAGGAAAGCGATCACTCCCAAGACGAAGCAGATCTGGATCAACACACCTCATAACCCGATTGGAAAAGTCTTCGACGAGGACGAATTGAGGGAGATTGGAAAGATCGCAGAAGAACATGATTTGATAATCGTCGCAGACGAAGTCGTGAGTTTGCCCCGTCTCATTGTTCAGAGTTCTGACTCTAACAATCTTGTTCGTACTCGCCAGTACGACTGCTTAACCTTTGAGGGTCGTGAGCACACTCGCATCGCTTCTCTCTCAGACGATCTCTGGAACCGAACTATCACGATCGGATCTGCTGGAAAATCCTTCTCAGCGACGGGATGGCGAGTCGGGTGGGCCGTCGGGCCTCATCACCTCATACAGCCTCTCACCGCAGCACATACTCGAATCGTCTTCTGCGTAAACGGACCTGCGCAAGAAGCAACGGCGGTCGGAATCGAGAAAGCTCTCGAGAATGGGTACTTTGAAGATCAGAGGAAAGCTTACGACGAGCGCAAAGCAGTATTGTTGGAAGGATTGGACAAACTCGGGCTACCATACACGGTCCCGCACGGGGCGTACTTCGTCTTGGTCAACACGAGTCGGCTGCAAATTCCGGCAGATTTCGAGATTCCAAAGTTAATCGAAGGAAGGGCGAAGGATTGGATTTGTGCTTGGTTCATTGCTCAAACGTGAGTGTTTTCTCTCCCCTCTCGTTTAGCTTTGAGGTCATGCGACTGATCGTACACTCGACGACACAGCGCGAAAGTCGTGTTCAGTGAGCACTTTCCTCTCTCGCTTTACTCTGTACCGACCGATCGTTGCTCACCCCTCAAGCACTCGTAGTCCCTCCTACAGACTTCTACTCGAAAGAACACTGGTCCCTTGGCGAGAACTGGATTCGAGTGTAAGTTTTGCTGCTCTTCTCTTGCCTGATTTCCCTCGGCTCTTGTTGACATTCCCCCTTCTACTCCCACAGAGCTTTCTGCAAAGACCCCGACACACTTCGACAGGCTACCGAACGACTCCTCGCCCTCAAGCCTTACATTAAGGACGCGTGAAGTAGGAATGGAACCGAGCCGCAGTGGAATAAAAGTAAAATCCCTCACGAGAAGAGATTCCCGAGCTCGGATTCAGCTAACCGTTGGCTCGGCTGAACTTAATCTACTCGTGGGCGCGCGAACCTCTCGCCGCAGTGAATGATGAAGGGCAGAAGCGCACGAACCTCTCTCTCCCTCGATCAAAGGGAAACAATTTCCCCTTCTCCCTCTCTCTTCCGCTTCACTCGTATCCTGCTCTTTCGACTGCCGTTGCTCAGAAGGTCGCCCAACTCGACCGCAATGGCTTCTCCTCGACGAGCCATTTTCGCCGTCTCACTATTCCTCGCTTCAACCATCACCGCTCAGGGCGCCTCTCCCACCTCTGATCAATCCTCTCTCGGTATTGTCGCTCCAGTATTCGGCAGTTTCGAATCTTCGGCCGGTCTCTTTGATTCCGACGACCCTGAGTTCGACGACGAGAACCTCCTCCCCGAGCCTTTCCCCTCCGACTACGAGCAGCTTTCCGAAGATGAATTCTCTCAAGTCTTCAAGCGTTCCGTCGATGGTCATGAAGCCGCAAAGAGGTGGCGCGGACACGAGAAGCGCGCTCTAGGGAAAGGATGGACCGGACCGAAACCTTTCAGACGCGCTAGAGTTACGGGAGTCGGGGCGATGCAGATCACGGTTGTCGACGACGACAACATCGTCATCTGTGAGTTATCGTCTTCTCTTCGGTATAACGTCAAGCGAAACTAACTCATTCGTCTGACCCTTCCTCACTTTTCTGTCGATACTCGTGCCCTGCGTCTACGTAGATGACAAGGCCGAGAATAACCCACTCCAGGTCAAAGGTCATTCGGCATGGGGTAGCGTCTACACGGTCTCGACGAAGAAGGTTCGAGCTCTCGATCTCAAGACGAATTCCTTCTGTGCTGGAGGTGGATGGATCTCGAACGGCACTCTCGTGTCAGTCGGAGGCAATCCGCAACAAACCTATATGTAAGTTCTCCTTCGTCTAGCGCATCGAGAAGAAGCTGATTTTGTCGAGTTCGACAGGAACGACGCAGCCGGGGATGGACTCGCAGCGGTCCGACTCTTCACTCCTTGTTCTAACAACAATTGCGACGTCCAGGAGTGGCCCGACCGTGTACGATGTAGGTTCTCTTCGGGTTTCGCAACTCTCGCAGCATGAAGTTTTGAGACTAACTTCTTCTTCTCGCGCAGTGACCTCGGCTCGATGGTATCCTACGAGTACTCGTCTCACCGATGGCTCTTTGATCATTGTAGGAGGGTGAGCTATCCGTTTGCTTCTCGAAAAGAGCTCCAATTGACTCACTTGCGTTCGCCTGTTGCGGATTCGTCCCGTGCAGAATGGTCGGTGAGCTTATCATTCCTTTCTTCCTTCGTCTTCACTCGCTGATGAGAATCTCCTGATCGTGTTTGTGCCATCCAGCGGGAGGCTACAACAACGACGAGTGAGTCTCGGATCGGGAACTCTATCGAACGTTCGCTGTACTGACTCTTGTGTCCTGAGCAGAAGCACTGACAATCCGACGATCGAGTACTACCCACCGAAGGGAAACGGCTTGCAGATCTACTCGTCGTTCTTACACGACGCTCTCAAATCGAATCTCTTTCCGGTCCTCTACACGCTCCCGAACGGACAACTTTTTGTCGCTGCGAATAAGATGGCGATGATATACGACTGGAAGAAGAACACCGAATACCGCTTACCGTCGTTTCCCAACGGCGTCACTGTGACTTATCCCGCCTCGGCCGCTTCAGCGCTTCTCCCTCTCACGATCGCCAACAACTGGACTCCCGAAGTGCTCTTCTGCGGAGGAACTACCGCAAACCTCGACCTAGACCCCTGGAAGATCTCGGCAAAGGTGCCCGCATCGAAGCTCTGTTCGAGAATGGTTCTCAACACGGCTGGAATCAAGGGAGGATGGAAGACTAGCAATATGCCGACTCCGAGGGTTATGGGAGACTTCATCAACATGCCTGATGGTCGTCTTCTCCTCATCAATGGCGCCAGTGAGTCGCTTTTCTCTTTTTGTCTTGACCTTTTGTAGCTGACTTTTGCTCTCTTCAGAACAAGGAATCGGTTCGTGATAGTGTCTCCCGCCCTTCCTGCTCATGTACTGAACGCCTTGTTGCTATAGCCGGATACGGCAACGTGAAAGACGAAATCGGAGCTTCAAACGCTCGAGACCCGAACTTCGTCCCGCTCCTGTACGATCCCAACGAATCCAAGCCCTCAGCTCGTTGGTCTAATGCCGGGTTCACGGCTTCGAACATCGAACGTCTCTATCATTCCTCTGCGTGAGTTTGCTGTTCGAGAACCCTTTCCTTTCAACGAGACCGGAGCTGATCAAGTAACTTCAGAACTTTGTTGCCGAATGGAGAGGTGTTCGTAGCCGGTTCGAACCCCAACGATGCCGTATCGACTGTCGAATACTCCTCGCGTTACGAAGTTGAGATCCTCTCCCCTCCCTACATGAAACTCGCCCGCCCAACTTTCACGAAAGGTTTCGCTCGACTTCTGTACGGAAAGTCGTATACCGTCACCGTGAACGTGCCAAAGGGAACGAAGAACGTGCGAGCAGTAGTAATGGATCTCGGGTTAGTTTCCTCATTCGAATTCGCGAACGATGTCGAGGCTAATTCGAATTCTTCGCTTCGAAAAGGTATTCGACTCATGGCGTTCATTTCTCGCAACGTCTCGTCGAGCTCGTGTCGACTTGGAACAATGCAAACAAGTTGACGATCAAAGGTCCTGCGACGACTGGAATCTTCCCACCCGTGAGTTCGGTTTGAGCTCGGTTATGTCGCGTCAGTCTGACCTCCCAGCTTGTCTTGAATAGGGACCCGGATGGATCTATATTCTCGCAGATGAGATTCCATCGATCGGCACGAAGGTTATGGTCGGGCCTGGAGAGAGCCCACCGGTCTCAAACTCTGCGATCCTCAACATGCTCAAGAAGACCTAAGCTATTCTCGGATCGCATCCTTCCGCTGCCTTGATCCGCTGTCTCCCTTCTGGTCTCTCTCATCTCCTCGGTATTCGCTCATCCTCTTGGTTCTCGACGTGCTTCTTTTCTTCGGGAAGTATCTAATCCTCATCACGATCGTTTTTATTCCTCATCTGCAATCTCCAATGGACAATCTCGTATCATGCAGCTTAGTGATCGGCACTGGTCACAGGGATGAACGAGAAGTCGCCAAGTCCTCGAGCGTGCGAGAACGAAGAGTGTCGGGAAAGTCACGTTTCCAAGCTCGTGCCAATTAGTAGAGGCTGTCAAGCGTGGGTGCCTCCAGAGCGACTCTTTCGCCGAGTGTTGCTCCCTCGTGATCTTCTGCGCCTCGGCAACTCCCGACTGAAGAAGCTATTCAGAGCGATTCGCTACCAGAGCGATTCGATATCAGAGCGATTCGATACTGACTCTGTTCTCGGGCACGCCATAAGGGCGATGAATAGGAAAACAGTGAATCTTCACACAGCAAACAAATCGACAGGAAGAGCAACAATCTTTACGACCACGCCTTTTGTATCTTTCTCAGCTCGCTCTTCTTTCCGTTTCCAACGATCCGCCTCGACTTCAGTGAACCTTACCGTCGGCTGTTGTGGAAGTAACAAGACTGTCAGTCGAGTTTCCGAGAGATCGAAGTAAGGTGACCGCAGAGAGAGCGAAGCTTACAGATCTTACCAAATCGACCATCTCTCGCCAGAAGTCAACCTGATACCGCGGTTAGCAAACTCTCCAACCAGACCTCTTTCTTTCCTCCAATCGAAAGTCTCGACCCCGTCCTTCCTCGAGTTCTCATCCTGTTCAGGGTTGAGGAAGTTTCCACGGATTCCGAGGAAATTGAGTCTCTTCAGGCTGCTCGTCATCGGGAGAGTGCGGAGGAAAGCGAGGTGAGATTCATGAGGAGAGGTTCTATAATAGTACTGGATATAGAGAGCCGAGAGGTGGGAAGGGAGAGCTTTGGCGAGACTTCCGGTTTCGAGGAAGTCGATGAGGATTTTCTCGTGCCATACATCGAGGAGGCGGCATCGGAGGGAGGAAAGGGGCGAGAGGACTCGAGTCAAGTTCTTCACTGCTTTTGAGAGATCCGCGGGTACTTTGAGTGAGAGACTTTCGAGATGGATGAAAGTCGAGAGGTTCAAATCATCGGTCAGGGAAACAGCGAGGTGGCAAAGGGAGTTCTGGGACTATCCGAGATAGGTAGCCAAAGAGAGATTAAAGCCGAATATGCTGGGAGGTGAGGTCTGTTCGAAGCCTTCGTACGCTGCCCGAGGAACCGCCTCGGAGGGCCTGAGGTGCTGATCGACACTGAGGTTGAACGAGGGGATCCGGTTGTCATTTCGCGCGCCTTGGAAACGTTGAATAACCTCGTCCATGTTCGCTTGGTATGGTTGCGGGATCTTGATCAACCAGTAGCGTTTCACCGAGGGGAAGAGTCGAAGAAGCTCGTTGAAAAGGTCCGCCACTTCCCGGGGAGAGAGGCGAGGTGGGGCTTCATATCCATGTTCGAGTGAAACACTGAGACCCTCCCATTTGACAGTACGAACGAGGAAACCGAGATGATGACTTTGCCGAAGGGTCGAGAGGAGAATGTTCGTTTTCGGGTCCAACACACCTAGCGGACCATAGCCTTTGTACACGAGGAATCGGACATGAACAGTGTCGTATAATCGGGGTTGAGCTACTGAGAGGAGAGCCTTCGAGGTCAGACAGCATCGCGCGAGATCTCGATCGGCCGATACTTGATCGAGGACACTGTCGAGGACGTCGTATGGGAGGTAAAGAGTGGTTGAGACTTGCTCCGTCATCGAGGCAGGAAGATGAGAGGAGAAGGGGGAGGGAACGAGTTGTCTGAGTGGTCCTGGAGAATCTACGGAAACGGTCAGGGGTTTCGAGAGGATCGCGAAGCTGGGAGGAGATGGACTCACTTGGGTGTGCTCTAGCGCGAGAGAGATGAGAAGAAGAAGAGGAAAGACGAGCGAACTTCGCTCCGATTGTCTGGGCGACCCGTGCTCCCTTGAATACCGCGGCAAGTCCGAAGCAGCGATATCGGTAGCAAGAGCAGAGCACGTCAATACTGAGCGGTCAAGCAACCTCTCAAGGTCCGAACGAATACCAATCTCGAGCGGCAAACACAAGAACAGGTTCGAACTACCTTTTTGCGAGGATTCTCAAACAAACCCGACCGAAATTCGCGTGCAAACTAGTCGTCGAGGTGCAGAGGGACTGTCATAGAGCAAGAACGGCGTCAGGGAAAAAGCTTAATCTAGCGAAGCCGAACGAGAAGACGTACGCATTCTACCAAATGAACCATTTCTGCTCGAGAACCAACCTGATACCCCGTTTCCCAAATTCTTCAACCACTGTGGCCTCTTTGTTACTGTCACGAATCTCTTCCCAATCCCTTGGTCTTCCGTCAAACTTCATATGCAGTCTCTTGACAGCATCCATCCTCTTCAATGAACTCGTTGCGGGGAGAGCGTGAAGGAACGGAAGGAAAGGAGCGTAGGATGTCTCACACCTGTAATAGATTGCGAGAGAGGCGAGTTTGGGAGGAAGAGCGGCCGCAAGAGTGTCCGTCGCGAGCAAGTCGAGGGAAATTCGGTTGTCGTAGTAGTCGTCAATAGTGAGCACGCGGAGGGAGGAGAGAGGCGGTAGGACACGACTGAGAAGGGCTGGTACCCTCGGGAGGTGTGAGAGGCGCGAGGGTAGTTGGAGGCAGAGACGTTCGAGGTTGGCGAAATTGGCGAGATTCAAATCGTCTGCCAGGGCTATGGACAGGTGACGGAGGGAGCGTCGTGATTGCTCGAGGGTAGAGATCCACGAGAGAGTCGAATCGAAGTCCCTTGACGGAATCCTCTGCGTGAAGCTCTCGTACGATCCACGAAGGACCGCAAAACCGGGTTCGACCGGCAGCAGACTTCGGAAAGTGAATGAAGGCTGCATCCTGCCGGCATTTCTTTCCTGAAAAGATGCCACCGTTTTGTCCATGCTCGCTTCGGTTCCGCTCGGAGTGTAAGCGAGATCGAAATTCTTCGCTGCGATGAGCAGTTGGAAGAGCTCCTCGACCAGGACTGTCGGTTCAAAGAGGCCTAACGGAGTTTGCCGATCCTCCGGATATTCCATGTCGCCCCATGCGGCTCCAGAATCAACATTGCGAACGAGCGAGCAAAGTTGAGGATTTTGACGAAGGGTTGAGAGGAGAAGGGACGTTTTTGGGGCCAATTCGAGAGTCCTCGATTGATTGACGTGGGACTCTGAAAAGTGAATGCGGGCGGTGTCGTAGAGTCGAGGGCGAGCTGCCGAGAGAAGAGCTCTTGAGGTTAAACAGAATCGAGCGAGATCTCGTTCGTCTGCCACATGATCGAGGATGCTTCGAAGCACGTCGTATGGGAGGTAAGGTGCCATGCGAGAGATCTGAGTAGGAATGAGCAGCTGTAGATGGGGCAGAAAAGATGAGGAGATGGAGATGAAGATGAGGAGGGAGAGAAGAAATGCAACGGAGTCAGCGAATCACGCAGGGCACGGTAATAAAGCAAGGATGTGGCAGACTCACAAGTGATCAGTGGGATTGACCTAGCAGAAAAGGAGGAGGAGAAAGACAGAAGAGAGAGAGGAAGCGCCGAGGGTCGTCGCGTTTTGCAGCTTACACTCTACCAATGTCAACAGAAACGTTACAGGAAACGATAGAACGCCTCTTACCGAACGGATTGGGCGCACAAGGAGACGAAGAGCGGGTTCCGATGCGATACCCCGCTCGACCTCTTCACGTCTTGTTGGCTTGTTCTGGCAGCGTAGCGAGCGTCAAGATACCACTTATAGTGAGGGAACTACTCAAGGTGAACCGAATAGTCCCCTCAAACGTCGAGTGATTCCTGACTCTGTTTCGCGTTCTCGACAGTTTGACAAAGTTCAAGTTCAAGTAGTTGCGACGAAGTCAGCTTTACACTTCTTTGACAAAGAAGAGCTCGAGCGAGAACATGGCGGGGAGGTCAAAGTATGGACGGACGCAGAGGAATGGGCAGTGAGTTCTTTTCCTCGCAAAGCAAAACGATTCTCACTTTGCAAGCAGCTTACCGTTCTCTCTTCTCGCAGGGATGGTCAAAGATCGGAGATCCCATTCTACACATCGAGGTGAGCGTCACTCGCGTTCGACAATACTCACTGAAGTCTAACCATCTCGACGTCCGGGAAACAGCTTCGAAGATGGGCAGATCTCGTTCTCGTCGCTCCTTGTTCAGCAAACACTCTCGCGAAATTGAATCACGGCCTATGCGACAACATCCTCGTGAGTCTTAACAATCCTCCCAAGGCGCACGGAACAGTAGACTGACGATACTCGATTCTCAAGACTTCTCTCCTGCGAGCACTCCCTCAACAAGTCCCCGTGACGCTCTACCCAGCAATGAACACTCACATGTACTCGCATCCTCTCACCGCAAAGCAACTCGCATTCGTGAAGGACGAGCTGGGCTACAGGGTCGAAGGACCAGTTCCGAAGAAACTCGCTTGCGGAGACGTCGGCGAGACTTGTTCCCTGAGTTCTTTCAGTGAGAATGCAGTAGCTGATCGAGGTCGCTTGTTGTCAGGTATTGGTGCGATGACTGAATGGAGCGATATCGTCAAGCACGTCAAGAAGGAATACAAGCTCATCGAGCGGGAAGAATCAGATCCTTGAAACGTCTTCGCAACTCAAGGGATGGTATCGAGCAGAACGCCGCAGGTTCCTTCGACTCGACGAAAATTGCGAACGAAAGGGGGGGAATTGCGATTCAGAGGGGATCCAGAGGAAATTTTAAACGATTCGGAAAACGGAGAGGAAAAGCGGGAAGTACAACGAACAAAGGCGGAAAAGGAACGAAAGGAACAAAAGGCGTAGGTGTACACATACAAACGACGGTGAAAGGGGTGAGCGGGACAGGAGGAGAAAGGAGGAGCAGGTGTCTTTGTCGGCTTTCGGAGCTCTTCTTTGCTAGGCCCAATCGGCAAAGCTCGCCCCAACGGCTGCCTTCTTCTTTCCACCTCCTCCTCCACCGAAACGTTCTCCACCGGAACCTCCTGAACGACCTCCCGAAGGATTCGTAGTGACCAATAAAAGTTGTTTGTCGAGTAACTGCAACCGGATTGAGATCAGTTGAATTCATTCTAAGAGAGAGAAGCTGTGTGACTCACCTCATTGGCAGTCAAGAGTTGTTTCGTCAATGAAGAGAGATAGGTCGTCAAGAGTGCGTCGTTGTATTCCTACGTGCAAAGGTTCTTCCTTCTCAGTACGACTGTTCGCATTCTGGTGAACGAGAGAGAATCCTTACAGTCATGAACTCTTTCTCAAGTTCACCTCCACCGACTTGACCTTTCAATCCGCTCACGAGAGCTTGGATTTGTCGCAAAGTTTCGTCGTCCTTCTTCGCTTTTCCTTGGGAGACTGCGGTGAGGTAAGTCGTGATTTGCGCTACCCTCGAAGACAACATGGAGAGAGCGTTGCGTTGAGACGATAGAGTTGCGATCACTGCCGAGCAACAAGGTTCGGGTATCAGCTACCATGAAGAGAACTCGATTACCCGAGGCTAGGACTCACGAGCAGATGCGGTCGAAGAGGCAGGATTCGTCGTATCGTCTTGAACTTTGCTAACTTCATCTACTGCGACTTTCTCGGCTTCTCCCGTTTCGATTTCGTATTCAACTTTGACGAACGTCGGTTCAGGTTCTCCCGTCTCCCTCGGTTCCAACACGGTCTCGTAGATCGTCAAGGGTAAATCTTTCGTCGTTGCTGAGGTGCTTGGACGACTCGAAGAGAGTTGGAGGAAGAGAGGAGATTCGTTGTAGACGAAGAATTGTTTGTGAAGTTGAGTTTCGGCAGGAGTAGGAGCTTCTCCAACAGTATACCATCCGAGGAAATCGAACGTCGGGAACACTTGACGGAACTGATCTCGACGAGTAGTGAAGTAGGTGTGGTCCAACTCGAGTTCAGACGAGTCGGGAGCGGAAGAAAGTGCGAGTTCGAAAGAGTTGATGATGTCGATGTTGCGACCTTGTTGAGTACCGAGGAGACCACCGACTACTCTCACGTTGGGGTTGTTCGTGTTGAGAGATTGGCGCGTGTAATGATCAGAGATATTGAGCAGAGGGAGCGGATGACTTTCGAGAGGTGGAGGTCAATTCTCTCTCTTCCTGAGCTCGAGAAGCAATGAGACTCACAGGCTGACTTGTAGACCTTCCTCGGTAGCCATACTGTTGATCTAGGAGCCGAGATGAGCTGGATCGAGTGAATGAAACGGAGTCAAGCTGATGATCCCGGCTTGCCTCTCTTCTCATCATCTTCAACTCTCGTTCGCCAGCAGGAACATACAAGATGAGGTACTATGCAGATAAGTAAGCCTACCCTGTCCTCTTCCGATGCGACTGCCCCTTCCATGGATTTCTCGATTTTCCCGCATGCTGATGAAACTATCCAACCCTCCTTGATAGATTCCCCGAGGTACGCCAGTGCTCTCTCCAGTGATGTCTTATATGAGCTGATTGGGACGTTGTTGTGCGCGTACAGGTTGACGAGTTGGTCATGGTTCAAGTGAAACAAATTCAAGAGATGGGAGCCTATGTCAAGCTCGTAAGCCCTCTGTACAAGTCGTAGACTCTCTTTGAGCTGACTCGGAGTCACTTGTGTGATTATAGCTCGAATACGACAACATTGAGGGAATGATTCTTTTGTCGGAACTTTCGAGGAGACGAATTCGTTCGATCCAGAAGCTTATCAGGGTAGGAAGGAACGAGGTAGTAGTCGTTATGCGTGTAGACAAGGAGAAAGGTGAGCATTCGTTCCTCTCCGTTGTCCCTTGACTGATGGTTTGAACTCAATTCTGTTTCTCTCTTTCGTCAGGTTACATCGATTTGTCAAAGCGACGTGTTTCCGCCGAGGATGTCAACAAGTGCGAAGAAAAGTACAACAAATCAAAGACGGTTCACACCATCATGCGACACGTTGCCGAGAAGACGGGAGCCGATATGGAACACATCAACGATCTCGTTGCTTGGCCTCTGTACAAGAAATATGGACACGCTTACGATGCGTTCAAGCTATCAATCACGTAAGAATCTCTCACCTAGGCTGTCTGACGAAACCGAGCTGACGATTGGATTTTCGAATCGAAAATAGTGAACCTGAATCAGTTTTCAGCGAATTAAACATTCCTTCCGACATTTACGAAGAACTACGACACAACATTGCTCGACGACTCACTCCTCAACCTGTCAAGATCCGTGCCGATCTCGAAGTGACCAATTTCAGCTACAACGGAATCCTGACAATTCAAGACGCTCTCGCTGCTGGTGAAGCCCTCTCGACGGAAGAAGTACCGATCAAGATTCGACTAGTCGCCCCTCCGCTGTACGTCATGGTGAGCAACACTACGGATAAGACGGGTGCGATTGAGAGACTCGAACAGGCGATCGAGGCGATTGGAGAAGTTATTAGGAAAGAGGAAGGCGGATCTTTGAACGTCAAGATGAGACCCAAGGCAGTTAGTGAAACGGATGATCTCGAGTTGGCGGCGCTCATGGACCGAGTCGCGAGGGAGAACAAGGAAGTTTCGGGTACGTTCCAACGGTCTCTCTTTCCCCTTTGTTAATTTACTAAATCTTCGTGCTCTCCCTGCAGGTGATGAGGACTCTGAAGACGAGTAAGTAGATGTGCTGTGACGGGAGAGAAAGCTGTGATGAGGATTAGCAGTAGCAAGTTTGCGACAGTTTTCTCGCTCTTTTTTGGCAGAGTCAGTTATAGATAGAACTCGCGCTGGTCACTTTTACCCCGAAAATGTAACCCTATTGTTCATTCTCAGCATCTCGTTGCGCTGCGTGTTCGCGTTGAACAAGTTGGCCTTGCGATTTCTTGAGCGATTTCAAGTTGCGCTCACTCTAAACACATCAAATCTCAGATATGGGTTGGTCTCGCGCGTGACGCCTTATCGGAAGACTCTAGTGTACTCACACAAGTTCGTATGTCTACAGCGTTCAACTTTGGAGGTGGAAGCGGAGGATTCTCCTTCGGCCAACCTGGTCAGTCTCATCCCTCACTCGCCTTGCTCGCATGACGCGCGCCAACACCTTTGTAATGCTCTAGCTTCTACATCAACGACGACCCCTTCAACTGCAGCTCCTACGAGTTTGTTTGGTCAACCAGCTTCAACGACTAATTCGACCGCTCCTTCCGGTGGTTTATTCGGTGGAGGAGCAACGAGCAATACGACTAGTGCCCCTACCTTCTCGTTCGGTGCGCCCAAGCCCGCCGCATCGAGTGCTCCCTCGACTACTCCTTCGCTTTTTGGTGGAGCATCTGCTTCGACTCCCGCGACTACTGGAGGTGGACTCTTCTCTACTCCAGCCAAACCTGCAGGAGGTCTCTTCGGAGGTGCAGCACCTAATCCAGCAGGATCGACGACGCCTTCCGGAACTCCAGGTCCTTCCGCTCCTCTATTCGGTGCTTCAAACCCGACCGCGCCCGCTCAGTCAGGAGGATTATTCGGTGCAGCAGCTACGAGCGGAAAGAGGGAGAATGATTCGGGAGGAGAAGCCGCGGCGAAGAAACCTGCGTTTGGAGGATTCTCGTTTGGTCAACCGGCTCAACCTCCCGCCTCGACTTCGACTTCGACGACTCCAGCAGCGTCTGCCCCGGCTACGACGAGTCTCTTCGGAGCTCCTGCTCCAGCTGCGCCTAAACCCGCTGAAGCACCGAAACCTTTGTTCGGAGCGCCGAGCTCGACTTCGACGGGGACAACTCCTTCTCTAGGATTGTTTGGCGCGAAACCGCCTGCGACGACAGGTAAGCGCATCTCTATCATGTCAGTGACATGAGTCGAGCTCATAACCTGTCGATTTTTCAGCTCCCGCAACGTCTTCCGCCCCTTCACTTTTCGGAGCAAAACCCGCCGAATCTTCCACTACCCCCGCCACGACCTCAGCACCTTCACTCTTTGGCGCTAAGCCCGCCGAAACGAATACGTCGGCCCCTGCAGCCGCACCAGCAGGTACGTGATGGTTTCATCTCTGCGTTCCTTTGCGAAATCAAATGCTGAACTTCTGCTCGTATAGCTCCGGCACTTTCTCTCTTCGGCGCTAAATCTGCTACACCCGCTACCTCAGCTCCTTCAGCTGGTGAGCCCTCTTAGAACACCGCTCTTGAGACTTATTGTGAGACTAATCGATTCGACTTTTGTTTAGCACCAGCAACTTCAGCTCCTTCTTTCTCCTTCGGTGCACCGACCAGCTCAGCCCCGACCACCAGCACTACTCCTGCCGCTCCCTCGACAACGACTCCCGCTCCCTCCCTCTTCGGCGCAAAACCTCCCGCTAATTCTTCTTCGACCGCTCCGGCTCCGAGTTCGGCCCCCGCCGCCTCGACAGGAGCGCTCACGTTCGGCGCCGCAAAACCTGCTGCAACGAACCCTGCCACTTCGACTGCCCTCTCGAGCACGACAGCGACCGCTCCGACTCCGTCAATGTTGAAAGGGAAAACTTTGGATGAAATCGTTACGGGATGGAGTAGTGAACTCGAAGAGCGAACGCGAGACTTTGCCGATGTTGCTGGAGATGTAAGGGAGTGGGATCGAGTCTTGCGAGATAACGGAGAACAGGTAGGCTCGCAAAACGTCTCTCGCTCTCTCGCTTCAAAATACGATTTAGCTAACTTTGCCTTCTGAATGACTGATAGATTTCACAACTATACAACTCTGTACTTCCTCTCTCGCCCTTACAAACTCAGATCACCTCTTCGCTCGACTATATCGAATCGCAACAGAAAGAGCTTTCCGACGTTCTCGACAATTACGAAAAGGAGATCGGAGATCTCGTCGATCAAAGCGCTACGGGAGCTGGATGGCGAGGTGGAAGCGGTGCGGGAGGAGCTGAGCGAGAACGAGAAATGGCGTGAGTTTCGTTTCTTGTCAGCGTGTTCTTTCGAAGACTGACGACCAGCGGCACTTGCGATTCGTAGCTACAACCTCGCTACTTCACTTTCTTCTTCTCTCGACACTACTTCGACATCCCTCACTTCTCTGATCCAAACTCTCAACTCCCTTTCCCCTTCGCTATCATCGAGCGGCAAAGAAGACGATTCTTCATCAAACGAAGATGCTCTCGTTCAAATCGCCGCCATCTTGAACGCCCATCTCGGAAGTCTCAAGTGGATCGAAAGTACGACGGATGGGTTGAAGAAGAACGTGAGGGATCTGGAAGGACGAGTTGGCGAAGTCGCTGGAAAGGTCGGCGGCGGAAGAGGGATCGAAGGAGCGAGAGAATCTCCTGGGCCGAACGGACGTATGGGTACGCCGAGTCGACTGGGAGCGAGCCAGAGATCAGGTTCGCCCTTTGTACGAAGATAGGGAAGAAACTGCAATATTGGGAATTTTTTTTATTCGTTCATCTCGGGATGAATCTGCTCGGTCAGATTTAGAAGAGTTGTCGCGCTTCGAGATAGAAGTGCTCTCGGCGAGTCTCGCCAAGAAAGCCGCTCTGCGCGAAGTGACGGAGCTCAACAAGATCTTCCTTTCAGACTCTACTTTTGACAATCTTTTCTACAACTGAGAGCTGCTTCTTCTCCAGTGACTCGTCCCGCGGTGTTCTGCCCGCCCTGAACGCTGCGAGAAGAATCCTGATCTCCCAATCTGCGTCTTCAAAGTCGTCCGGTCTATCTCCGACTTCGGTTTTAATCGTTCGAGGTAGACGCTGCAAGAAGCTCGATAGAGGAGTCTCGGGTTGTTTCGATTTCTTTTTCGGAACTTGTTTCTTCTCCTCCTCCTTCTTCGAAGCCGCTTCTCCGGGAGTTGGTTCTGGCTTTTCCTCCTCCTTCTCCGGAACGGGAAGCTCTTTCTTCTTTCGCTTCGGCACGACCGCCTTGAACAGCTCTTCGAGATCGATAGATTGTAGACCTTCGATCTCGTCGACGGCTCCTCCTCCTCCGAGTCGTTCTGTGAACCATTTTCCGAGCTTTGAAAGACTGAAATCGTTCCTGTCGATGGTGACACAACAGCGAGACTCGAGAATCGAGAGCGTCATATCGGCGAGGCGAGACAACTGTGAGGAAAGTGAAGGATTGTCGTGGAGGGAAGAAGTGTGCGAGAGAGCGTAGTAAGAAGGATTGTGTTCGAGGCGTCGAGCAAGGAAGGACCACGAGAGGAGATCGACGATGTCTTGCCTCGTGGAGATTCGGTCGGCAAGGAGATCGGCGAGGACAGTCGAGGAAAGAAGGGGATCGAATGGGAGGTCGGATTCGAGGGAAACTCCTTGCTGAAGGTATTTCGAGTAGAGCTCCGATTGATCTTTCTGACAGAGAACGAGGAAGTCGGCCGAGGTTTCTTGAGACGGTGGCATGGCGAGAGATTGCATCTGAAGTAGTTCGGGCATCGGATAGTCTTGAATGGTTCGTTCGGGTTCTCCTGTCGACGATTGAAGTGCTGCGTACTGAGCGCTCATAACGACCACGAGACTCGCTCGTACCGGCAGTGTCCAACACGCTTCTCGAGATGCGATGAGAACTCGAACGAGTCCCGATCCAAAGAGCTCGAGAGCGAGTCGTTGTTCGTCCGGGCGAAGTCCTTCGTGGAAGACGGCGATACCGTGAGTGAGAGCTTCACGAAGATCGGGATCCTTGAGCGAGCTAGAGTAGGCCTCCACCGTTTCGAGTGATCCATCCGAGACGAACGATTCTTCGAGATCGGAAGCCGAATGAGTAACGAGGTCCTTCGCCGTTACTCGACATTGCGAACGAGACGGTACGAAAGCGATTGTCGACCCGGAAGCTGTCCTCATGGCGTCGTATGCAGGTTTGACCATCGCTCGGAGAAGGGAGAAAGAGTGGGGAGTAGAGAAAGGCTGGAAGGTTGTGCTGAGCGACGAGGTGCGAGTTGCGGGCGAGAATGAATACGAGGCTTGCTCGGGGACGTCGAGCCACGAAGAGACAGCTCGAGCATCCGAGAGCGAAGAACTCGATCCTACGATTCGAGTGCTAGGGTGTTGCCATCGAAGGCGGGAGATTAGGAGTTCGTATTGAGAGTCGAGAGCGTGGAGGTCGTGCGCAAGGATAAGAGCGAGATTTTCGAGAAGATTGGGTTGAACGACGATCTTCTTGACTAGCGGAGAAGGAGAGGCAACGACGATGCAGGGTCCGGAAGTTGGGAGAGTTTCCAAGTCGTCCGAACGGGTAAGAGTTGAAACGGGTATCTTTGCGATGCGAGTGAAGACGTGTCGGAGGCGGAGTGCAACTTGACGAGCAAGTGCTTTTCGCGGGGTAAGGAAGAGAACTCGAGCCGTAGGATCATTGTTGAACGCTCGCCTGACAAGTTCGAATCTCAGTCAGTCAGCACGTCGTGTAGTCTTTTGTATAAGGGAGAGATGGAGCGCACCAAATAGCTAGCTCGAGTAAAGTACCTCGACTTGGGGCAGATGGGCTGCAAACGAGAACATTTGAGGAGGTGTGGAATACGGAGTGGAAAGCTTGAGTTTGAACAGGATCGAAGGTCGGCGAGTCTTGACCATAAAGTTCTCTCAGAGCGGGATGTTGTGTGAAGGAGTCGAAAGCGGATAAGAGAGGAAGATCGAGGAGTGGAAGATGAGGCGGAGGAGCAGGCGGGAGGACGAGTCCTTCGAGATCGACGACGTACTCCTCCTCGGCTCCGATCCATCTGTCGGAAATGGCTCGGACGTAGAGAGGTTTCGGTACGGTCGTGACCGGGATGGTGAAATTGATACGGATCACGTTCGAGTGAGGTCGGACGAGGATTCGAGCCATTTGTAAAATCGACATGTTTTGATCGTCTTCGACCCAAACCCAGAACGCTTCGGCAGTTCCATGGTGCTTCTCCGCCCATTCGAATGCCTTGCGAAGTTCAATGCGAACGCCGAGGAGGTCGTGCGAGAGGGGTTGTAGCGAAGTCGAGATTTCTACCGACGGCAGTTGACGTGCAGCTCGAGTAGCGAATCCTCCGAGTCGCTCGTTTTGATGAATGATGGCTCCGAACTCGGCGTCAGGCATCGAAGCGATTTCGTAGATCGGCAAGTCGTCGGCCCATTTCTCGATGTTGAAGAGGAGATCTGCCGGGAGACCGAATTGTGCGAGAGGGTGAACGAAAGACCACATTCGCTCTGGTGTCACAAGAGTCCATAATCAGTATCGACATCATGGACGAAAACCGGAGAGAAAAGCAAACTCACTTTCGATAGACTTGCTCATCGACAAAAGTTTGACGGAGACCGGAGCCCAACGTCTCGCGAGAGCGATATCGAGGAGAGCTCGAACGATACGGGCAGCGTTTTGCGAGACGTAACCCATATCTGAAATGAGGGCGAAATCTTCGACACCGGTGCGAGAGATGAAAGCTTGGAGGAGGATGTTGACTTTGCCGGCGCTCGAATCGGTTCCACCTCGAACTTGACAAGGACAGCTGTCGGATTCCATCATCGCCTTGAGTTCTTCGACCTCGTTCTCTCGTACTTGAATCTGAGCGAATTCGACCGAAGACGCGATCAATCCGAGGATGTCGGCTTCACTCATCGCGGGTCGGAATAGCTTGTTGAAGATTTCGATACTGTCGTTCCGAATGTAGTACCGAGAAGCGATCCTTCCGAGGTCTGTAGACGTGAGTGTGCCGAGATCAGGGTCGTACTTGATCATCTGACATTCAACGAGTCGTTTCGCAGAGTTGCTGATGAGAGCGTGTCGTTTACTTCCGATGAGCGGGTCTTGCATGACTTCGTCGGCGGTCATGCCGTATACGAGAGGGTTCTTGCGCATTCGAACAAACAGGTACGAGTAGCCGAGCCAGCGAACTCCTTCGTCCATGTTTGTTACGGTTCCGAGACTGATTTCGGCGTTGAGGGAATCGACGAGGCCGGCTACGAATCTAGGAGAACGCGAAACTGTATGAGCGACTGAGGTACACAACGAGATATGCTAGAACTTACTTCGATTCGATCGGGTGTTGTTGGGAGATAGCTGAGACGTAGTGATCTAGCTTGTCGCTGGTCGTACAGATGTAGCCGACACCTTGATCTTCGTACTGAGGTCGACCTGTGATTTGACTAACAGTGAGTAAGCCCCTCAGTGCGAATGAGGGCTCGTCGACTCACCAGCTCGTCCGAAAATCTGCAAAACGTCGAGGATGCTGAGGTCGACGAAAGATCCTTTTCCAGCGTCGTAAACCTGAGTACCCTTGATGACGACGGCGTAGGCTGGCAAGTTGACTCCCCAAGCGAGAGTCGCGGTACAACAAAGGACCTGCGTGAAGAGATCTGATGAGCGAGCACGAAAGGAGATGGTAAAGAAATTTCGACTAACCTTCGTGACATTGTTCTCGAACATCCTCTCAGCGATGTTTCGATCTGATCTCAACATTCCGACGTGATGGATTCTGTTCGACAATGCGAGATGGTTAACTTTGGGTCTTGAAGTGGAAGAAACGAAGAAAGACTGACCCGAATCCGGAAGCGGCCAAATCTTTCATCTCCCGATTCCTACTGCCCGCCAAATCTCGCTTGAACCCTGACCATTTGTCGTTCGTTTCCGCAGCAGAGGGATCGAGCAAGTCGATGATTCCTTCGGCCTGCGCTTTCTCTCGTAGCATCTGAGCCGTCTTGACCGTGTCTTTCCGAGCGTGAACGAATACCATGCATTGGTGACCAGCTTTGACGAGCTCAGCGACCTGTGAGACCCGAGATGAGTCAGTACCTAGCGACAAAATCGGTCATGATAGATCAACACAGACGGACCTTGTCGAATGCAGCGTTGTCGAGATTCGTCCGACTCGCGGGACTCCCAGGTTTGCCCTTGACGCCGACGAAGTGTTGTTCGAGGGGGACAGGACGGAAGGACGAGTCGAAAAAGAAGAGTCCAGTATACCGATTGACTCTGTTTCGATGGCGACATGGATTAGCTGAGTACCTGACACCGGCTTCGAGGAGAGACTGACCCGAGGAAGTCTGCGACGTCTACGTAATTGGGCAAGGTAGCAGAGAGTCCGACAACTCGAATCAAGCTCTGAGATGATTCGACTTGACGTTGAGTTCGAGCGACGATAGATTCGATGACGGCTCCTCGATCTTCGTGAAGAAGGTGCACCTCATCGATGATGAGAAGTTTGACTTTCTGTGGTGGAGAGGAAAACCATGTTATGTTGTCGGTGAAACGATTCGAAACTCGCGGTTCAATCAGAAATCCTCGAGACTTACCTCTGCGACTTCCCCATCTCCGCTACCAGCTCCTTTCCTCGTCACAACATCCCACTTCTCAGGAGTTGTAACGATGACTCCCGTCTCCTCAACCTCCTTCTTCGTCATTTTCATATCTCCCGTCAATTCTCGACACTTCACTCCCGCCCAAGCCAAACGTTTCGCAAACTTTTGTGTGATCTCAGCTGCGAGAGCTTTCAGTGGTGCGACATAGATGATCTTATATTGACTCGCTGGAGGTAGTTTTGGAGCGTCGGACATTGAAGTGAGAGGAGTTGAAGCGAGACTGGAGAGACATCGAAGGATCGTGAGGAGCGCGACATCGGTTTTACCCTATTGACGAGGCTAGAGGAGTCAGTCTCTCGAGTCGATCAGAAGGACAGAAAAGGCTCCGCGAGACTCACAGCACCAGTGGGAGCGCAGACCAACATGTTTTCATTCGAGCCGTAAGCGACTGGGTAAACGATACTCTGCAGCCGATTCAACGTTTTGTAGGCCTGTCCGGTGACCAAGACCAAGAACTCATCAGTCGACGCTCTATCGATGAGTGGGAGGTCAACGGACGTGAAAGGTTCGTTTTCCCCAAGGGTTCATGTCTTGAATCGGGACCAAAGATTCATTGAACCGAAAAGGGACAGCCTTCGGAGCGGGGATCACAATCTCTTCGTAGTTCTGTAGCGTGAGATATTGAGGTCAGCTTCGTCGAGCATTCCAGAGCGAGAAGAGGGTAGACAGCTCACCTCTTTGTGCATTCGCACTGTTCCGATCGGAAGGGACATCTTTGAGCCTCCAATGTTTAGTCCGCTAGTTTTCGAGGCGAGATACACGTTCGGGTATTGTTCCGCTTCTTCGATAGCAGCCTGAACGGGAGCAAAAGGATCAGTTGGTCCAGCCGAAGCTTTCGAAGCTAATGTCTCGAGCGTAACTTACTCGTTTTCCAGATATCAGGGCTCCAGGTCCTCTTTGTAGATCTTCCTCTCTCCTCCTGAGCCATTCCTCAACATCGGGTTCGTCATAAGATTCCCCATCTGCTCTCGCTTTCCCTTTCTCCTTCTTGATCATCTTTCTCGCCTGCTTCATCGCTTGGACTTCTTCTTGAGTTGCGAATTGAAGTTGCGCGCCAGGAGTGTAGTCTCTCGCTTGAGCGGAGAGTTGCGCCGAGGAGGGTTCTCCGTTCGAAGCGGTCGCTCCGTCGTGGTGTTCTGCTTCATGCGCTCGTCCTGCTTCTTCGACAATCTCCGACCGCCTCCGGACTGCCTCTCCCATGTCCTCGATACCCTCAAATCCCCAAACATTCAGCAGAGACTCCTGGATCTCGGCGTCGTCCCTCTGACTCTGTAAAATTTCTACGACCTGTTGCGCCTTGTACTCGTCCGGTAGTACCGTATGAAGCCATGTCAGAGCTGGGCTCGTCAAGGCAGGGTTTGATGGTCGAGAAGGAGCAGAAGGAGAGTCGGAGGAAGTTTGGTGAAGGAGAGGAGAGAACGGATCGAGATCGAGGGTCGGGATCGACGCTGGGGGTTCAGAGTAGCCTTGCGAGTGAGGGGCGAGGTCTTGAACAGCTTGTAGAGCTTGCTGGAGAGCGGAAGATGAGGAAACTGATGACGGAGTCGATCGTAAGAAAGAGCGTAGCTGGTCCGCTGTTTGCGGCGGCACCGGTGCTACCATTCTACTCGTTTGCTTGCGCCTTAGTACGGCGCGAAAAGTTGGAAAAGAGAGGTGAAATAGGTCGTTGAAAGAATCTCGCACTCGCTCGAGTCGGAGATCGAGTCGGAGAAATTTTGTTATTTCAAGGCCGCATTCAGCGCAGCGAGATGCTGAAGCGCTGTGAAAAGCTAGCAAGGCATCTATCCCGCACAAGAAAGAGGAACGGGGAGGCGGAAACGACGCTTTTTTCAGAAAACAAAACTCCGAGTTGGACTCGCGAATGGGAAACAAAGCGAGTCTCGGCAAGAGCGCTGCTCCTACCCATCTAGCTCACAGCTGACTCATATAGAGAGATATCACGACAAAGAAGAAGGGAAAGGATCGAAGTAAGCGCCGGAGTAATCTTGCTCGATCCAGTACGTTTCGAGGTCTGTCGGCAGTTCAACCGCCGAAAAGACGCTTTCGTGCTCAGGTGGAGGAGGATCGAGAGGCGGGAGGGGAGGCAGGGAATTCAGGTCGTCGAGCTGAAGAGGAGCGGGAGACTGGGTTTGAGGCGGATTTGGACTCCCGTCTAGGGGCTGAGAAGTCGAATGAGCTCGTGGAGTTGATGGAGGCGTTACGCTGTTCAACGAGGAGGGCAGACCTTGTTGCTCATTCGCGTCCAGAGTTGATGCAGACTCCGCCAGGTGCTACACGGGAGGGTCAGCTCAGCTCTAATTTCCGATTCGGCAAATATTGAACTCACTTTTCGCACGCAACTTCCGAAGATCTCGTCCCATTCAAAGTCTGAGTCAATGTCACCGTCCTCATCGACCGGGCATTCGAGTGTACGGTGACGCTTGATCGTGTTCCTGAGAGAGAGAGAGGGCGAAGAATGGGGAGCACGAGGAGTGCAAGAGGAGAATCAGCACCAGAGCTCGTAGCATCAGTCTGAGAACGACTCACTTGTCTCCACTCATGATCCACGTCGAATGACATCGATCGCACTTTGTTCTACCAGTTCTCGTGGTGTGAAGTTTGCGAACGTGTCTGATCAGAGACTGTCGCAGTCGGAGAGTGGTTAGGTGAGCTCAGAAGCGGCGGCACAAAGAACATGGAAGGGAACAACTGACATTCTGAACAGTGAAGGCGGCGAGGCAGAAAGTACACATCTCAGACCCACTCCCGTTCGCGTCACTTGCTACCGTGTCCCCCGCTAACTCGCTTCCCGCCATACCTTCTGTGCACGCCGATCGGGAGAGATCGTAGAAGTGCAGTGGATGGGGGAGGGAAGTAGTAGGACACGTTATCTCGCGCGAACGGTTCTTTGACCCTCCTCCGAAAAGTTCCGCGGATCACCCTCGGTCCAGACTCCGGCGAAAGCTTCGAAGCAACGGTGTTTGACTTGCTTCCATGCGATGAGGGTCGATAACTCTTCCGTAGACCTCCCGGCCTTCAGTGAAGAATATAAAAGCGATGTTGAGTGACGCTTTGTTCGACGAGTTTTGGATGTATCTATTCAGCGAGGTGCTGAAGAGGTCTGCTCAGTATACGAGCACCGCTAGAGTCCATCGGAAAGGGCAAGACTCACCTTGCAGGCGGGAACCGAGGCTTTTAAGTCGACTTGAGAACCTCAAACTCTCTCTGCGGTCCCGTCCTCTTGTTGACCGTCGTCTATCTCTAATCATTGTAGCTTCTTACTGTCCCTATCCTCCTTGGGCTGAACGTTCGCGGGTTGCTTCGACTTCGAGAAACGAGTGACGATTCCGGCGAAGAGGGCAAGTAGGAGTGGATAGGCGTAATTCGAGAAGAAGTATTGGGCCCAGTTGATGTAGCAGTTGACGCACGGCATTCTTTCGCCTGAATCGAGGTAAGTGGTCGGGAGCAAGGAGCAGGGTTTGGCGAACTTTCTCCTTCTTTCTCTTCCCCACCTCAAACACGTCAACAACCTTTCCTACGAGCAGATCGGGCCCGTCAAGAGCAGCACTACCTTCGGCCTAACTAGACCGAGAGATCTAATCTAGCACCCAACTCGAACTCGACTGTGCTCCTTGTTTCCCCTTTCATTCATCAGGACAACGCGAGATGAAGTGAGTGCGATGTCTCCCATGGTTCTCGAGACTATGAGCTGATCACGCCGTACCTCTGATAGCTACATTCAGTTGGAAAAGTTGGGAGAAGGAACGGTCAGTCGAAGTCGAGAGGACTCTCTCTTCCGTATCGTTAACCTGTGACTGATGTCCCGTTGTATGATGAACAGTACGCTACTGTACACAAGGTGAGCTTATTTTGGCGACTTGCTGCTCACCTGGAAGATTAAGCTCAACATAACTCAACTTTCGCATTCGCACGTTTAGGGTCGCTCTCGCATCACGAATGAACTCGTCGCCCTCAAGGAGATCCACCTCGATGCCGAAGAAGGTACACCCTCGACCGCAATCCGCGAGATCAGTCTCATGAAGGAGCTCAAACACCCAAACATCGTTCGACTGTACGACGTGATTCACACCGAATCCAAACTCATGCTCGTGTTCGAATACATGGACCTCGACCTCAAGAAGTACATGGACTCGCATGGGGAACGAGGAGCGTTGGAACCCGCTGTCGTGCGTTCGTTCATGTGGCAACTGTTGAAGGGAACCGCGTTCTGTCACGACAACCGAGTTTTACATCGAGATCTCAAACCTCAAAACTTGCTCATCAACAAGAAGGGTGAATTAAAGTTGGCAGATTTCGGACTCGCTCGAGCGTTCGGAATTCCCGTAAACACGTTCAGTAACGAAGTCGTCACGCTTTGGTATCGAGCTCCCGATGTTCTACTCGGATCTCGAACGTACTCGACAAGTATCGACGTTTGGAGTGCTGGTTGTATTATGGCCGAGTGAGTCCCTAACTCGCTGAAACGCGCTCTTTCTCTCTGGAACGAAAGACTGATCCGGTTTTGGTGTTTCAGAATGATTTCGGGAATCCCTCTCTTCCGTGGTCGAGACAACAACGATCAACTAAATCAAATCATTCGTATTCTCGGAACTCCTGACGAGGCTACCCTACGAAGAATCGCTTCCGAATCAGTGAGTTACTTACCTCTGTTCGAAATTGGCTTCAGACAAAACTGATTCTCTCTTTGTCTTGCTTTCAGCCCGAGGTTCAACTGAGACCTTTCCCTCGCATGACTCGTATCCCTTGGAACTCGCTCTACCCGAAAGCTCACCCTCTTGGCGAGTTTGATCTCTGTTCATTGACATCGGACAAACGCTGATTTTCTTTGAGTCATCAGCCCTTGATCTTCTCGACAAACTTCTTCAATTCGATCCCGCACGTCGACTCGATTGCACCTCCGCCCTTCACCAGTGAGTCTTGATCTTGATCTTGATCTCGTCCGATTTGGAGAAAGCTGACAGCCCATTTTTCACCTTGCGACAGCCCTTACTTCTCTGCCGGTTCTTCGTCTTCGTCTCAACAGCAGCAGCAGCAACAAATGACAGCTGAACAACAACAACAGCAACAAATGCGTGCAATGGAAGAAGCGCAAAGGGCTCAACAACAGGCTTATGGCGCGAAAGCCTAAACTACCTCCTCTCACGTCTTTCTCTCACTGGCTTTCTCTTCACTCTGTTTTATCTTGTGTGTTTCGTCCTTAATTCACGATCTGTGCTCTTCTATGTAACACAACTTGTTTCCTCTCCGACGTGCGAAACGTGATGAGTGCTGTTCAATAGTGAGCGACGAGGAGCGAAAGAGAGCAAGAGCCGAGAACACGAGAGTAGAAGTTCTATCAACCAACAAAAAATGGCTGACGAGGAAGAATTCCCACGCACCTCTCTTTCTTTCCTTTTTCTCTCTAGAGACGGCATCTCTTCCCTCCCTTACCTCATATCGTACCGCATCTTACTTTCCTTCATCTCACACTACCACCTATCTTTATCGCATTCTCTCGGATCCAGTTCGAATCGAAATCTTCCAATCGATAAACAAACCCCTGAATCACTCAACCAACCACTCCCACCCCAAGCCTTCCCGCCCCCCAGCGACCCAGTCTTCGAAGCCATGTCTCCTCGTACTCGATCATTAATCCTTTCGGCGTTCGCCCTCCTCGCGGTCGCATCTCCCGCTCTCGCGATTGGAGATTTCCCTTGTGCGGGATCGACCGACGCTCAATCGTGTTCAGCCTGGAGTACCGACAGTGAAGCTCAAGGAGAGATCTCTGCTAACGCGATCTGTCAACCTGGTGAGTCTCCCCATGAACGATCTTCTCTCTTTCCTCTTTTGTTTGTTTTTTGTTGACCAAGAAATCTCTCTCCTCTCTTCAGACCCGATCAACCCTTCGATCTCGTACTGCGGATACGCTAACGCTGCCTGCACTCAAGATCTCGACTGTGACTACGGTGAGTCATAGCTACTCTTTCTGTCGTCATCTCTGAGTCATTTCCTCATCTTCCTCGTCGACGTTGTGAATAGGATCTTGTGGATCGGATGGTGTCTGCAAAGGATACTTGGGAGACCCCTGCCCCAACGGAGACAATGATTGTCAAGCTTTCTTCTTCTGCGGAAGTGATCAAACTTGCGGAGGTGTCGGAGCGTGAGTCATCGTCTCACTCACCGTCGTTCACGTCCCCTTTGACCTCGAGAACTGACACATTGCTTGTATTGTATACAGTGCTTGCAGTAACGGAGATCCCGCTGCCCCTATCCCTTCGCCTAACGAACAATGCACTTCTCGTAAGCTTTGTCGCTGTTCTCCCTTCTTGCTGATGGTATTCGAGGCTGACTTCATTCCCCGCTCATAGAATCGTGCGACACTTCGACGAAGCTCTGCGATGCTCCCCCGTCGAAGGGAGTCCCCAACGGTTACGGATGCGCTTCGAACGAAGTTTGCCAATCCGGTAAGTTTTGCATTCTGGCTTCTTCCGTCCTTGGCGATTCCCTCGCTGACCACGCAAACGTCCCTCGACGAGCAACGTTCAGGTTACTGCAGCTCCGACTTCCTCTGCGCTCTCGCTCCTTCAGCGGCCGCTTCGAGGAACAAGGTGAAGCGTACTCAATGCCCTTCTGACCAACTCGCCTGCTCTATCGGTGACGGTTACGAGGTAAGATTGACCTCTGCTTGAGTGCCTCTGGGAACCAGAACTGACGATTCGCGTCTGAATAGTGCATCGACGCCCAAACCAACTTGGAGCAATGCGGTGGTTGCACGTCGGAAGGACAAGGACAAGATTGTACTGCCATCTTTGGTGTCGAGAGCGTCACTTGCGAACAAGGTCGTTGCGTCGTCGGTAAGTCATCTGGTTTTTCCGTTCAAAAGTTCGTTTCGCTCATGCTCGCTCGAGCTTTTCCGCAGTTTCGTGCGTCCCTGGACTCCGAGTCAGTGGAGACGAGACTTCTTGCGTTCTTTAGAGCGTGACTAGTTCTTCGTTCTCTTTCTCTCTTCGTCGTTTCCAAAATTTGTACCTCTCCGCCGCAAAACCGCATCTCCACCTGGACCCTTCCTTCATCTCCATCTCGCTCAGGAACCAGTTACAAGCTGTCACACTGTTGTACGACTATCACAAGCTAACCTCGACTCAACCGTCCCTCAATTCGACACATTCTTTCGTTCCCTAACTTATTTCGACTAGCCCTCTCATCCTCGACCCATTAACTAACTTTTCACCGTCTATCGACCATCGTCACTCATTCCCACCTCGAAGCAACTATCGTGCCTCTCGTCATCAAGTACCGACCATCAGAACCAGGAGAAATCGTTCCCTTCGAAACCAGCAAAGTATATTTTCCCTTCCCCTCTCCTCTCTCGCCGTCTCTCATCGTTTGCTTCAGAGTCTTCTTAATTGTATGTACTCTTAGTAAACATCCTTATGCTTTGTTTCGTTTTTGTTTTCCTCCCTACCCTTTTTGTCGCCCCATCTGCGAGGTATTCCATCTTTTTTGCTTCGGATAGACACTACTCTTCATTGCCTTACTTACTGATTGCAACTCATCAACCTTGATCCATCTTTCATCTTCTCCGACGACGAGCCAAGAAAACCTGCGAGAGCGCGAACTCCTTGCGAAAGAATCAACTTCCTTCTTTCATCCATTCAACGCTCTCACAACATGTCAGGATATCCCGGAGCAGGTCATCAACAAGGTCGACACACTGTAGGCTATCCAGCTCAAGGGTACGCTCAACAAAAGTAAGCCCGTTCATCTCTTGATCTCTTCTCCCTTCGTCATCATCGAACCTCCTTTCTTCGTTCTTCTTGCGACAGCTACAACCCTGGCTATGGCGCTCCTCCACCAGGTGGTCCTTACGGCGGTCCTCCACCTCCTCAGCAGTTCAATGGAGGGTACAATCCCGGCTACAATCAAGGAGCTCCCCCTCCTCCTCCTCCGAACTACAATCAGCAAATGCCTCATCCTCAAGTTCATCAGCAACCGTCAGTTCTCGCATTCTGTATCCGGCGGCTGAGCTACGAGCTGATGAAGGACGACGACGGGAATTGACAGGTATCAAGCTCCGACTCAATTCGGAGGCAACGGTGCTTACCCTCAACAGCAACAGTATTCGATGCCCGTGCCTACTCACTACGGGAGCAACAACCAGTATCACTCGAATGCGCCGTCGCAGTATCAGAACTATCAGATGCACGCTCAACCGACGGGGAACAACGCCGGATTCTACTCAAACATGTCGGGGAAACGTAAAGCTCTCTGTATCGGAATCAAGTCAGTACTCTCTTCCGTTCGTCCATCCGGTAGAGACTGACGCGGCTTGATGATTCCAGCTACCCTGGAACGAGTTCGGCTCTCGCGGGATGTCACAACGATGCGAGAAACATGAGTAAATGGTTGTGCGAACGACAAGGGTACAAGCAGGAAGATATTGTCATGCTTCTCGACACGAACGGCGCGAGTGGAATGTCAGTACCGACGAAAGCAAACATCGTCAGTTTTCGTTTTTTCACTTTCTCCGTCCATCTACCCTGTCGTTCAGTCTCGTCGACTACAGGATATTCTTCTGTGGTACTTCGTCGTCGTTTAAATAGCGTGCTGACTCAAGTGCTCGTCCCCCTCTGTGAACAGATCCGGGCAATGCAATGGCTCGTTCGCGACGCTCGACCCAACGACGCCCTCTTCTTCCACTACTCTGGTCACGGAGGAAAGACGCAAGATCGTGACGGAGACGAGGACGATGGATACGACGAAACGATTTACCCGGTCGATTTCAAGCAAGCGGGAGAAATCGTCGACGACGAGATGAACGCGATCATGGTTCAACCTCTACCTCAGGGTTGTCGTTTGACTGCGATCTTTGATTGTGTGCGTCCCAAATTTCGCTTCACTGAGCTCGTCGAATAACGAAAATCGGAGAATCTGAGACTGACCGAAATCGTTCGTTCTCGCTCATTAGTGCCACTCCGGCTCAGCTCTCGATCTACCTTACATGTACTCTACTCAAGGAAAGCTCAAGGAACCCAAGTGAGTTCTCATTTATCTTGTCGGGTTATCGTTTTCGTTTTTCGTTTGTCCGCTCACTAACTCGCTCCTTTCCGGTTACAGCATGCTCAAAGACGCTGGATCTGGTGCTCTCGGTGCGATCAGCTCGTACGCTCGTGGTGATCTCGGCGGAGTCTTCAAATCGGTCACTTCTCTCGGATCCCGAATCATGAACGGGGACAAGGCGACGAAGATGACGAAAGCTACGAGGTCTTCTGATGCAGACGTCATCAGCTTCTCAGGATGTCGAGACCGCGAGACGAGTGCGGATACAGCGATGAATGGACAAGTCAGTCATATACCTTTCAGAATCCGGCTCGAGAGATTCGCTTAGAGACTAAACACGTTCATTCTCGCATTTCCCCACATCTCTAAGGCGACTGGCGCAATGTCCTGGGCCTTTATTACAGCCTTGACCAAGTTTCCTCAACAGAGTTATCTGTAAGTCCATTCTCTCATATTCTCGTCTTTCATTTCCTCCTGATCCTCGTGCTGATTCTTGATCAATCTGCGGATGTAGACAACTGCTCAACACGGTACGCGATGAACTCCGAGGGAAGTACGACCAAAAGCCTCAACTTTCATGGTGGGTCTCTTTCACTCTCGTCTTTTTGAACGAGATTTTGCACTAATGCATCTGCTCGTAGCTCGCATGAGCTCGACGTCAATTTGATGGCTGTCTTCTAATCCTTGTTGTACAAGTTCCGCATATCCGATTTCGACGTCGTTTCTCCGTGCGAAGTGTAGCTCTTTTCTCTCGAGTCTTTTCTCTGGCGCGAAAATCGTATCCGCATAGCTCGGACATCGCTCAATAGCATGCAGTTTCAATGCGCGTAAAGAGACAAGCGAAAGTCAAGAGAAAGGAGACCGGGAAGGAGCGTTTCGTTTGGCACAGGGCAAGTCATGTACGCTGCCGGAATGAAGTTCGCTATCGCCAGCGCGTGTACTGAAGCACTCGATAGGAGGCATTGAGCTGCGAGCCCAACGAGGAAAGACGACAGCGAACTTCGGGTGTCGAGACTGAGAAAGTGCAGCGCGATGTAGAAAGCCCGAGATAAAACGGCGTTCGAGCATTGCTCACGGCTCTGGGAAGCAGTCTGGCGAAGGAGACGGAGCCGGCTGCGACCACAAAAGAAGCTTTTGGGCAGCGAGAGAGCCGAGGGAAAGGGAAGCTCGAGCGAGAAGTTTGGCCTACACGCGGGCGAACGTCAATTTTTGCGGGCGAGTTGAGATGTGGGAAGACTGTGGTGATGGTGTCAAGCGTTGAGGGTTGATGATTGAGGTCCGGAATTGACAGTGAGGTCAGCAGAGGGGAAGACGAGAGTTGATTTTGCAGGGGGAGTTATTTGCAACAATGTTTTCTGGCATTTCCGCGACTTGACTGTGACTTCAATCATTTCTTTCTTATCTTTGTGCTCGGGCACGCGAGGTACACAGTGAGGTTTCTAACCGAGTGATCTCCTATTGCTTATTGCAAACTAACATCCGCAACGTGTCAAGTCTCCGGACTTTGTCCAATCTCTCGCTGAGAAGCATCCTCACATCGCTTCATAGAATCCGTTTCTTTTCTTTTTGGCACTCGCTCTAACTTGCCAGATCAGACCATCTATTCGCGTTCGAGCTGTAGAGCCGGTCAAACGAGCTTGAAAGAGACGAGAACAGAGTGCAAAGTGAACGAAACGAGACAGCTCAAGCTCAACAGAGCTCGATTCAACCCAGTCTCGCAGACTCTCTTTCGCTCGACTCACCTCGTCAGCTAGTAGAGAGTCCAGGGATGTCGACTCGAGGGTCAGGGAGGCACAGAACTGACAAGTAGCGGAGCTTTCCACATCGAAAACGATTCAACTTGAGCGAGTCTGAGCTATAGGGTCTCAGAGCTTGTCCCTTTGAGTCTGTCGCTCCCGCGAGGCGTTCACTCAAGTCTAAGGATTTGGGCCCCCAAAAGAGAGCCGTCGTAGCTGAGGTACAGAACTGACATGTGGCTGAGCTTTCTCCTCAACAAGATCGGCAAAAGTACGTTCCCTGGAAAGCCAAATCCCGTTTCCAGCGATTGTTCAAGGTCGAACGTCGGAAGCAGCTTCGATAGGGGAGCGTGATGCGTTACATGTACATGGTGACTGACAAAGTTGACGACGAGGCACTAATAAAACTGATCTTCGAAATTGTGTTTTTTTCCTTTCGCTAATATCGCGACGGGGAGCGGAGACAAAGTAATGTCTTAGAGACCGATTCCGTAAGCGCCGGAGGTAGCAGTAGCAAGGATGACGGCGCCTAGGAAACCGAGGTTGAGTACCGACGAGACCGAGTGAAGGACGCCGAATTTCGAGTTGAGGGCTTTCATCTCGGTAGAGACCTACGCAGGAGGACAAACCGAGATCAGGCTTTGGTCAAACGAGGTCACGAGGTATCGCTAAGAGTTCGTTGCGACGAGTTCAAGATGAAAAATCAGAGAAACGGGACTTACATCGCTAGAGTTGTAATCCTTTCCTTCGATTCGTTCACGACGGTGGCGCTTCTTCATGACGGCTTGAGAAGCACAAAGGGGATATGCGAATGTCAGAACAGTCTGAAACCGGGTTCTGTAACGAGAGAGGAGCGAATTGCTCTTACCAGTTGTCCAGGGCCCGATGATTAACCAGTTGAGACTCGAAGTGACAGCCATGGCACTGAGTACCCACATATTCCTGTCTGACCTTACGAGCTTGCCTGCTCGGTGGTACAAGCCGAGTAGAGCGAAGGAACCGAGCGATTGAAGGCGGAAATAATGAGGGAACAACTATCGCTCGCTCGGAGGGTAAGTGAAGGGTCTCGACAGTAGCTGACTGAGTAGCGTACCTTGGACTGAAGGAGGCCGAACTGCTGACGAGGGAGAGTGCGGTAAGAGACCTACAGTAGCCGATTCGCGAAATAAGTTAGTTGAATCATTCGACAAAGTTGCCGAAGAACAAGGCGAGGTATAACTCACGATTCCGCCGATGAATCCATGCCACAACGTTGAACCGAGTAGAGTTCCAGCCTGTCAGGGATGATCGAGGTCAGTTCATCATAGAATTTCACGCGTGAAGCAAGAAGACGTACAATCAAGTTGTGGACTCCCCGTGTCGAGGTTACCGCGCGGTAGAAGGAAGGGGTGACGACTTGATCAGACATAGTGAAGCGAGTGAAGGTGAGAAGCGAGAGGAGACAGAGAGCAAAACGCCGTCATCGTTTGGGGACTTCCTTTCTTCAAAGAAATACACGTATTTTACACTCGCTCTGTTACAGTATCAGTCTTGATGTTATCGACTTCCGAAGGAGAATAGCCGACAGCTCGGCTCATAATTTTGCCCCAACGAATATCTCCGACTCTCGACTTGATCTTCCGGTTTAGTCTCTCCCTCTTCTCAGTCACTCTATCGACGATATGGGAGCTTCAGGTCAAACAGATGCGCCCGAACAGTCGATCACGGTCACAGGTGAGCTACGTTTCCCTTTCATCTCCCCGCTCGGCTCGACACTTAAGATCCTCTCCGAGCAGACAACAGAACAGGCAAAACGATCGTGGTTAGTCCTTTGTATGCAGAGATACATGTGCGAGCTACTCACCCGTCCTCGCCCCTCAGATCCCTATCGAAAACAACTCAATCCCAGCAACAGCGTTCAAGAAGCTGGAGAAACCCAAAAGCGAGAATGGAAGTGAGAGGGAAGAGGACGAAATCGAGGTGAGGCTGACGTCTCATCGCTAGTAGAAGCTACAGAGGAAGTCGTGAAGGCTCGGAAGGAATCGCTTGGCTCACAACTTTTCTTCGCTACGATTTCGCAGGCGGGACTTCGTGTTTTCGACCCTGGATTCATGAATACGGCAGTTATTCAATCTCGAATCTCATTCATCGACGGCACGAAAGGAATCCTGCGATACAGAGGTTACCCGATCGAGGTCCTCAGCGAAAAGTCAAACTACCTCGAATCTTCTTACCTCCTCCTGTATGGAGAACTACCGAACGCGGCTCAGTACAAACTCTTCGAGAACGAAATCCTTCACCACACGATGGTCCATAGAGATTTGACAGAGATCATTGGTTCTTTCCGCTTCGACTCTCACCCTATGGCGATCCTCACATCGGGACTCGCTGCTCTCTCCGCCTACTCGCCAGACGCCAATCCTTCTCTCCAGGGTCAAAACCTCTTCACTCGAGGTACCGTTGAATCGTTTCAAACTATGGACAAACAAATCTTCCGAATCATTGGCAAAGTTTCCACTCTCGCCTCGATGGCATATCGAATCAGACAAGGCCGTCCATTCGTAACTCCCCCAGCCGGAATGAGCTACACCGAGAGCTTCCTCTACATGCTCGATCACCTCAACGAACCCAATTATCGTCCTCACCCGACTCTCGTCAAAGCTCTCGACGTTCTTTTCCTCCTTCACGCCGACCACGAGCTGAACTGTTCGACTGCTTCGGTACTGCAAGTCGGTTCGTCGCTCGTCGATCCTTATTCAGCTATGGCATCGGGTTGCGCTGCTCTTTTCGGACCTTTGCACGGAGTAAGCTCTCGCATTTTTCTCCGAAAGCGCCTATCATAGCTGAACATTCCCGCCTCTGCAGGGAGCCAACGAGTACAGTGGATTCCGTCTCCTGCATTGGCTACTGAGCTGACTCGAGCATCCTTCTAGAGCGGTCATTCGCATGCTCATTTCGATCGGCTCGCCCAAGAATGTCCCTTCGTTCATCGAAAAGGTCAAACGAAAAGAAGTCGTCTTGTCTGGTTTCGGTCACAGAATCTACAAGACGAGTGACCCTCGTTCGACTATTATCCGAAAGTACGTTCGACCGCTTTTCTCTTCACCTGTTTCGCGCTCATCGCTCAAACGCTGCGTAACAGAATCGCCGAGGAAGTCTTCGCAGTTACTGGAAAGGATGAGCTCCTAGAGACTGCCCTCACTCTTCGTGATCACGCCCTCAAGGACGAGTACTTCGTCAAGCGATCTCTCTACCCGAATGTCGATTTCTTCTCTGGCTTGATCTATGTGAGCATTTCGTGAGACGTCTCCACCTCTGACTGTTCGATCTAACTTATGTCGTCTCTTGCTGTCTTTAGCGCGCTATGGGAGTGAGTGACTGCCTCTTCCCTACGAGCGACCCAGATCTTCATTCTTCTCGCGACGAACGACAGGCTGACCTTTCTTCGACTTCAGTTCCCTCTCGACTTCTTCCCTGTCCTGTTCGCCGTACCCCGTATCACTGGATGGCTCGCGCACTGGCGGCAAATGATGCTGCAAAAAGGTGGAGTAAAGATTTGGCGTCCTCGTCAACTTTACGTCGGCGAAGGAGAACGCGAATATCAATCAATCCTCGAACGTGGCGAAGACAACAAGGCCCAACTCGGATCGCAACCTACCAAGGTACGTTCTCTTCGCATCGAGATTTCCGGATTCAGCGCTGACATCGCAATTATCGTTCGACAGGTTCCTCACAACTCTTCTAAGCGCACTTTCATCGCTCGCTCGAAGCTCTAGATCCCTCTGCCGTACCGATACCCTCTCTTCTGTGCCCCTTCAGTTAGTTGTTTTTGCTGTTCTTCCTGGAAAGTATGTTCTTGCTGTTCTCTCATTCGAATGAGAGAGTTTGCGAGATTGCGATATGCTGAACGAATGACTACAACAAACAAAGGAACATATGAGAGCTAGCCCGAACGTCTGTACTTCCTCCTTCTGCCGGAACTGAGTCCTTTCCCAACCGGTCCTCGCGCTTTCCCTAGCATCGGACTCTTGAATCCGCCTCCAGCTCCTCCTCTGAATCCTCCATTACCGCCGCCTCCGTTCTTGCCAGCGAAGTCTTTGAAGCTTGTCGGTTTCAATCGAGTAACTTCGTGAGATTTCCTTTTGAAGTCTCTAATTTTCGCTTGTTGAACTTTCTGAGCTTTCTTCGCTTGATGAGACGACTGCAGGTCGAGTTGAGAGGCTTGAGCGGCGAGGAGGGAGAGGTGAGAAGTGACGTGATTGATGACGGGTTTATCGAGAGGAGTTGGCGGCGAAGTAGGAGCAGGGTTGAAAGATTTCGGGAATGGTCGAGAGAGGGATTCGATCGTGAGAGAGTTGTCCGTTGAAGGGGAAGAAGGGACGGAGGAGACCGAAGAAGGCGTAATTGCTTCTGTGGCGGTTTCGACTTGCTTGTCTCCCGTCAGATAGCTCGTTCTCCTTTCTGTCCGTTCTCCCATCGTCACAATCGTTTCCTTTTCTCCTTCCTCGTCCTCGACGATTTCCTCTCTTGCAAGCTCTCTGTGATCATCGACAGCTTCTCCACCTCGTCCAAGCCCATCGAGCGTCCACCTCCCGAGTTTTCCGTCTCGGAACGCTTGGACTAGCCATCGACCGGCGAAGTCGGCGTCGGGGATTCCACCTTTCTTCATCGCGCTGAGCCGTTGCGCCAAAGCTTCGAAGAAGTCGGAAAGAGGGGCGAGAGGCGTTGTTGAAGGAAGAGCGAGACTCTCAAGTAGGTCCTCTATCAAAGTGAAAGACGAGAGTAAGTTAAGGCTCGCTCGACGGAGACAGAGGAGCAACTTACCGTTCGACCAACCCTGATCTTGCATCTCTGCTCGAATCCTCAGCCTCCACAACAAGTACTCTGCGAGGATATCTCCTTCGAACAAACTCTCTTTGATCCCACCGGTCAAAGCTAGTTTGAGTGCAGCTTCTTGACCTGATACGCCACGACCTAAGAATGGTACCATGATACCGGGTGTATCGTGGATATAGACGGGAGGAGAAGTAGCGATCTTGATTACGGTTGAAAGTCGACGAGTGTGACCAGGCTCGGAAGATGTTGAAGCCGCTTTCCCTGAGCAATTACGACGTGCGCACATGTCAGTCTAAGTACCGGTTTGCAGCTTCGAAGCGGAGCGTACCTTTCTTGACTCCCACTCGGCGTAAAGCGTTCAGGATACTCGATTTCCCGACGTTTGGCATTCCTGCGACAAGCATCGTTATCCGATCTTCGGGTCCATCGAGCGGTCGTTTCGCGAGACCTGATCATACAGCTCGTGAGTGGGCGGCTTGAATGACAAGAGCGAGAGACCTCGAACGAACGGATCGCGCTTCTCAGTAATCGTTTCACTTCACCATCTGCTCTCGAATCTGTGAAAATGACCTCCTGTTGACCAGTCTTCCATAACGCTTTGCGTATTGGCTAACGAAAGGATACAGAAAAGCTTAGTGAAGCACGGGAAAGAGGTCGAGACAAACGAGAACGTCAAGCGTACCTCTTGGAAGCATTCCTGAGCCAGATCCGCCTTGTTGTACACGATAAGACGTTTCGTCGCTCCCACTCCGGCATTCGGCCCAAACTTTCCTCCCGCTTGTTGCTCGAGTAAGCGTTCGAAAGCTGGATTGATCGAAGTAAGCGGCATTCGAGCGTCTCGAGTTTCGATGATGAGGTCGAGCGAGTGCGACTGGACCATGTATTGGATCTCTGTGAGAGCTCTTCGCATGTGACCTGACGTAGAGAGAGATCAGAAGAGTCTACAAGAGGAAGAGAAACGAGAGAAAGTGAACTTACCGATGAACCATGACTGTGGAAGCTGTGGAAATATGAAGGGTGCCACAATGGGAGGCGGCATAGTCGATCTGAGGTGCCGGCGAGTCCAAAAGGGTGAGTCGAGGGAGAGGAGGAGGAGAAAGAGATGAAGTTGCGATCATCTCTCTTTGACGTTTCACTCTCGCCTCTGGCTCTCGGTCAAGGGTGGTGTAGGGATCAGAAAGTATGGCGAGTACTCTGGTAGGCGCGCCGGTCTCGAAAGGTACGCTCGTTTCCTCTCACCTTACCGAATCAGTCAACTCACTCTCTTCTGCGCGATACAGGCCTCATTCTGACGACCTGTGGGTGTTCGATACTCGCAGCGGTCACGACTCTGCAGCACTACTTCAATGTTCCATTCTACGGACACCCTCATATCTTTCGAGATCATCAATTTTGGAGGTTCGCGACGAGGTGGTTCGTTTGGACGAACACGACAGAAGTCGTCTTGTCCGTATTCATTCTGTGGTACTCGAGCTTGGAGGTGGAACGGGTATGGGGGTCTCGAAAGTTTGCCGCAAGTTCAGACCTCTCGCTTTCCTTTCCCTCGCAACGAAACTGACATCGACGCTTCCCCAGTCCTTCCTGGTGGTGATAGCAATGTTGTCATCGATCTTCGAGATTCTTGCCCTCTTACTCTTCTCGAGAAGTGCTATGCCCGTCATACCAGCCGGACCTTTTGCTCTCGTATTCGCCATTGTGTGAGTTTCTCTCGTCTGAAGCTGGCTCGATCACTCGACTGATACGATACCTGCATTCATACATTAGATACCAATCGAATCGACTCGTCCCTTCTTTATACACCTTCGAACTGTTCCACCCTCGAATCCTCCTGAACAACAGATACCCTCTTTACGTCTTATCTCTCCTCTTACTCACCTCTCAACCTCCAGCCTCGACGATTCTCGGCCTATGCGGAATCCTCGCCTCTTCCATCTTTTCATCGACGCTTCTGCCACTCTGGGTTCGGAAATGGGTGATTCCCACCAGAGTCTACGAAACTCTCGGGAAAGCTTTATCGCCTTTGATGGGACAGAACCGACCCTTCAGACGGAGCAATATCGTCACATATCAAGAAGCTCTACTCGAGAGTTTGGGAGGAGTTGCGGCAGAAGAACTCTTCGGAACGGGAACGGGAGCCGGAACTGGAGGAACAGGACTCGCTGTCGGAGGAGGAAACGCGATTAGGCGTAGATCCGCCGTACAACTCGACCGGCCGACGTCAAGTCAAAGTCCTAGAGTCGACGATGCTCCTCCAGCACCTCCACCGCCAACTGGTCCTCGCGCCGCTACGAGATTACCGCCGATCACGGGAGCAAGTTTCCTATCGCAGTGGCAAGCAGGTCTCTCGGGAGGCATGAACCAACCATCTAGAGAGTGAGTCATGAGCGGTTTATCCGTCTCACAGAACCGCACTAACCTTCGTTCGATCGTCTCACAGGCAAATTGCCGAACTGACCGCAATCTTTCCGGTGAGGACGTACTCGCGCTCTTCCTAGGCAGACGTCTTACTGACTTTCAACTTCATTATGTTGCAGCACGCTTCACGAGCAGAGATAGTTCAAGCTCTGCAGGAGAACGAGCTGAATGTGATGCGAGGTGATCCTTCTCCTTCACTCTTTCATTCCCACAACCCTGTGCTAACTCTTCGTCTCGCCCGTCTCATCACAGCCGCTGAAGCTCTAGTGGCTCGATAGACTTCCCGAAGCTGTAAACTATGCCGTGCATTTAACCTGTAAACTCTTCTTCACGCCGAGGTTCTGAATCGAAAACGAGAGTTGCGATTTGAGCGAGGGGAGTGATATCTACAACAATTCAGGAAACGAACAGAACAGAGAAAGAACAAAGAACGACTGCTGTGCGAATCAAAAGAATAAACCTAATCAAACAACTCCCAATTATCCTCTACAAAGTGAACCATGAATCCATCGACAGTTCCTTTGAGCGGATCATCTTCCTCCTCGACTTCTTCCACTCCATCTCCGTTCGTCCTGACCAATCCATCCTTCGTTACGGTCGACGCTCCTTGACCATCTCCCGCGAAATCACTTCGATCGACATCCATCTCGGCGACTGCGGCTTTCGCAGCGGCGGCATCTTCTTCATCCTCGGCAGCTGCGAGCGCTTGTCGAATCTCAGCAGCCGATTGAAGCGAGGTTCCTCCTGCTCTTCCTTCTTTCCCTTCTCCCTCTTGTTCGGCCGCGGCATCGACTCCGAGTTCTTGCAGTTGTCCATCGTCGAGGTAGTCTCGCCAGTCGAGTTTCTGTAGGTAATCAGTGGTGAAGTCTCCTTCAGCGATGACCATTTCGTCGAGTCGTCTCTTTTGATTCGCCTTTTTGAGCATGTTTTCTTCGATTCTGTCAATTGGAAGAGCAGCGTCAGACACACTCGGAGTGGTAATAACACGAAAGCGAGACGGTAACGTACGAATGCTCGGTAACGAATCGCCAGATGCGAACTTCTCGGGTTTGACCAATTCGATGAGCCCTGAATCGTTCGACGGAAACGGAGTTAGCTCGAAGAGCATACGCCTGGTGGATCCGATTTGCACTTACCGATCTTGACATTGTCGATCAAGAGCAGGATTCCAGTCAGAGTCGTAGAAAATGACAGTGTCGGCACCCTGAGAAAACGCACGAGCAAAGTCAGTCAACAGTATGTAAAGGAGAGAGAAGACATGCAACTCACTTGTAGGTTAATCCCGAGACCTCCAGATCGAGTCGAAGAGATGAAGCAAAGAATCTTGTCGTTCGAATTGAACCTCTCGGTCAAGATCTGTCGTTGCTCGATCTTGGTCGATCCGTCGAGTCGAAGGTATCGATGACCTTGATACGAGAGGAACTCTTCTAGGATGTCGAGGACTTTGGTCATTTGAGTGAAGATGAGAACTCGATGACCTCCAGCTTTGCACTCTCGAAGGAGTTCGTCGAGTTTCTGGAGTTTCCCGCAATCGTATTGAAGGAGGGACCGATCAGGGAAGGCCACAGTGTTCTTCGTCGAAGCGTTGTGAAGGAGGTCGAATGAGTGCTCTTCCTCGAGGTCGTCGAGTTGATCCGAAGTGACACCGGGAAGTGCGTGTCGAGGCATGTCGAGAGCTTTCACTGTCGGAGTGACGAAGCTGAATGTCGAGACAATATCATCCATCTGCTCGGCGCGAGTTTCGTAAGATCGAATGAGGGTTGGAAGGATCGTTCCAGCTTCGAGTGAATCTCGTGAGGGCCGAGCGACGTCGACGGGGAGGAGAGCGTTCTCGCGGGAAGGTGATCGCAGGAAGTGGAGAAGATCGTGACCGAAGTAAGGTACTGACGAGCGAGTGCGGCGTGAATTGACGGCGGCGAGACGGTCGAGTCGAGAGACGATCGCTCGATGTTGACTCCATTGATTGTAACGTCTCCATCCTGCGATCGACTGAGTATCGCGAGGAGGCTCCATCGATAGGTCGACATCGATCGGGACTTGGTGGAGAGAGGAGAAGGAAGCCGAAGCATCGAGTTGAAGTCGAATGTGAGACGCAATTGACGAAGTTGATTCTTCTTGTTCAGGTTTGACGAGGGTGAGTGTCGACCAATCCATTTTCGCGATCGGCTCCTCCGCGAGTAGGCGTTTGCGAACGAGAAGTTCTTGAGGTTCGTAATTCGTCGCGACCGAACGAGTCATCGAGAACGAGGTGAGGACGGGTCGAACTTCGAAGAGATCGGGATGATTGCACACTTTTCGAAGTTGCATGAGGCAGTTGATGATGCTGAGGAAGTGACCCGATCCGAGAGTCTCGCGAGTTTGCGCACGGGACATAAAATCGTCGTACAAAAACCGCTGCCGTTTTGAGAGCCGACAATAAATAATCGATTCCGTCTTGCCGGGCATTTGCGTTTCGACTTCAGCTTTGAGTCGTCGGAGGAGGTAAGGACGTAGGATCGTGTGAAGTTTGCTAACGGTCGCTTGAGTTTCTTTGTCCATCGTTTCTCCTTGTTCGATCGCCTTCTCCATCGGATTCGAGAACCAAGCTTGGAAGTCGGCGTGATCGGCGAAAGGACCTGAGGAACCGTCGGCAGTGAGACCATGAGGCATGAGGAAGTAAAGGAGTGACCACTGTTAAAGCTCGTAAAAAGTCAGCTCGTGAAATATCGGGTGAAGACAGACGAGAGGCTCACAAGTTCCATGAGGTTGTTCTGCAAGGGAGTACCGGTAAGGAGAAGACGATGTCGAGCGTTAAAACCGAGAAGAGTCTGCCATCGTTGAGAACGGAAGTTCTTGATGTGATGAGCTTCGTCGAGAATGAGGTAATGCCAAGGCTTGCGTCGGAAGATGTGTTGATCGGCGAGGACGAGTTGGTACGAAGTGATGCAGACGTGGAAAGCGTTTTCGGTGTTCCAACCTTTTCGTTTCTCCTTTCGTTCCTTCTGAGTTCCGTAATAGACCATGAGTTTGAATCCGGGCAAGAACTTTCGGAACTCCATCTCCCAATTGAGCATAACACTTGTCGGAACGACGACAAGATGAGGTCCCCATTGTCCCTTGTCGCAGGCGAGGTGAGCGAGGAGCGAAATCGTTTGAATCGTTTTACCGAGACCCATTTCGTCGGCGAGGACTCTGTCAACACGATGAAGAGACTCTCAGTCAGTCCGCGCTGATCTCAAGAAAAGCGAGAGAAAAGCAAAGACTGACCCGTTGACTCCTCCAGCGTACAAACTCGCGAGCCATTCGAGACCAGCTTGTTGATATGGTCGAAGAGTCGCACGAAGAAGGAACGGAGGTTGAAGGTGAACAGCTTTGACGAGGGGCGACGGTTCTCGATCATTTTCAATTTCTTCCACTTCCTCCTCCTCCTCCTCCTCCTTCTCGCTGACTGCACCAGCTTCCAACTCCTCGTCCTTCGCGTCGTCGGCACCGTTACTTGAAGGTTCCTCGGTACCGTTCGTCATTGGTTGCTCGGCAGTCGAGTTCTCCTCAACTTCTTCTCCTCCTCCTCCTCCGTAACCATATTTCTTCATGAGTTCCTCGATCGGCATCTCGGCCTCATCTTGAAGTCCGGCCATCTCGCTGTCGTCCGATTGGTTTCCGTCTCGTTCCTCCTCCTCCATCTCCTTCGCGAGTTTCGCATCTTCATCTTCTCGCTCGTCTTCCCCATCGGATCCGAATTCAGACATAGCTTCAGCTTCGACTTCCTCGGCAGTGAGCTTCTCGGCGTTCGGAGTTGTTGAAGATGAAGCAATTGCCGAAGTCGAATCTCGTGTCGAGTTTGTCGTTTCCTCCTCGTCTTTGATCGCGTCTTGCATCGAAGCATCGTCTCCCTCTGCCTCTCCCCCGTTCTCGCCCTGAGTACCAGCCTCCTCCGCCATCATCGCCGCATAACCTGATCTTCTGAGTAACTCTTCGATCGGCATCTCTGCTTCGGCAGCTAAATCTCCCAACTCGTTATCGTTGTCTCCTTCATCGTCCTTCTCCATTTCCGCCGCAAACGCATCGTCTTCCTGTTCACGCTTGACATCCTCCTCTCCACCTTCCGCGAAACCGACGTCGCCCTCTTCTCCCTCCTCCTCCTCTTCAGGTTGTTGAGCTGGAGTGACGGAAACGGACAATCGTGAACGAGATCGTGGCGGTCTGCGTCGACCCGCAACAACGATAGAAGGAGGTGTTGGTGCAGGAGAAGATTCGGCAGTAACAGAAGTCGAAGGAGCGGGTGAACCAGTCGAATTCTGATCCTCCTCGTTCTCTGATTCTTCTCCCTCTTCTTCTTCTTCGGAACTCTCCTCGGCTGCACTCTCCTCGTCGGTACCGGATTCTTCTCCAGCCATTTCGACCTGTTGAGCTTGAAGCATTGAGGTAGACTTGTTGAGCATCTTGTCGAGTTGTTCTTTGCCCAATCGTTTCTGTTCTTCTTGAAGAGCTGCCTTCCGCTTTGCTCGGACGACCTACAAACGAGCACAATACCGTGAGTACGAGATCAGCTCAAATGGTTTGAGAGGGAACTCACTCCGATCGCGAGTTTCCATTTCTTCTTGATTTCCCGCACCGTCCATCTCGCCAACGCTTTCTGATTCTTCTCAATCTCCCTCAGCTCCCTATCCTGCTTCCCATGAATCTCCTCAAAGTGTTTCGTGATCATCCTCGCCATCTTTTTCGCCAAATTCACATGAGTCTTCCTCTCGTGAGCGACCAATCCCGCGAAATAAACTGCGTGTTCGACCAACCAATCTTGATGATCTTTCGGTTTCTGCCATTCTTCCGCTTCTCCTTGTTCTGGGTCGTACAACTGTCGACCTTCGGCTCGGATCGCTTCGACAGCGGCGAGGATCTCTAATTCGTTCTCTGCTCGAGCTTCGAGTTCTTCTTCGGGGGGAGGCGGTTCGAGATCGATGTCGTCTTCGAGCGAGATGAAAGAAGAGAGGAAGTCGGTGAGGGAGCCTTCGAATTTCGGATCGGGAGGACGTTGAAGCGGGTGAGAATAGAGAACGTCGGATTCTGCGATCAGTTTTCGACGTTTGACCGTAGTCGGAGATGGAGGAGGAATGACATGTTTCAGCGGGTATTGACCGTCGACCATTTGAAGAGGTTGGAAAGGGACCGGAACGTAGGGAGAGTCGAGTTCGTAAGGAGCGAAAGCTTCGATTCGAGCGGCAGTCGATAGCGCCAAGGAAGGTCGAGGCTTCGAACGTGGTGCTGGTGATCCCGAGTCGGATGTCGATTGAGGGACCGGACTTCCCGTCATGCTAGCCCGTCCTCTCAGAGAATTCGGTCCGGGTCGTCTTCTTCCTCCTCCTCCTCCTCCTCCTCCTGTCCCGCTCCTCACTGAACCCGTCTCGAACGAGTCAGAACCGAGGGAATCTTCTCGAGCTCTTCCTTTCCCTTTGACATCGTTCGTTCCAGCGAGTTTGCGTTCTGCGTTCGCTCGTCGAGTTCCTCTTCGACCGTTCGATGCTCCGGGTACATCAGGAGCGGCGTTTAAGAAGAGATCGTAGTTCGCTTGGAAGGATTGGAAGACGTCCGAACGATCCTCTGCAAACATTCCAGAGTCAGCTGAACTGTGCGAAAGAGAGAAGAAGAGAATCCGCCAACTTACGTTTCGCTACTGCTGGATCGAATCCTACGAGAGTTACGAATCGATCGAGGTGGAACAACTCTCGAACATGATCATCGTGACGATCTACGATCGCAGTGATCTTGAAAGAGGGTAGGGATTAGCCAACGACTTTCGGAGACAGAAGGTGCGAAAAGTTGGCTCACTTCGGCTTGTCGCTTGTCAATCTCGGCCTGTCTCCAGCTCTCGATATCCTGAGGACCATGGAACCCGGTAGGAGGTAACTGCTGTGAAGTAGAGGGGATCGGAAGAGTCGGAAAGGGGTGGAAAGGGTTTCCTCCAGCTCCGTTCATACTCGAGTCAGGATTAAGTAGGGAGTCGAGAGAGGCTTTTGAGGGAGATTCGGGAAGTCCAGAGGTAGAAGGGAGAGGGTGGGAAGAATCGGCAGCGTTGGCGTTCAGGAAAGGTTGACTTTTTTCGTCGGCATCGAGGGGTGGTAGAGCAGCTACGGTATCATTCGATAGAGGCAATGTTTCTGAATCTACTGATGTGGTCGCCATGTCTCCAGTGGTCTCGGTTGTCGACATAATCGCGTCTTCAGGTTCTGGTGAAATCGCCTCGTCGGGCGAGGGTTCGACCGCTTTACTCTTGCGTCTGGCAGTACCACGCCGTCCCCTGGGCATCTTGGAATGTATCTAGGGTGACCGGTGGACTGTCAGAGCCGAGTCGGACCGAGGAAGAGGATTGAGGCGAGAGAAGGGATTCGTGTGCTCTCTTCTCCCTTCTCCACCACTTTCGACTTCGTCAATCGTACTCTTGGCAGCAGCATACGACTTCTCTACCACATGTGACTCGACCCAACGTATCCGACTCGCCCGATTTCTCGATGAATTCTTCAGCGCGCACCCAGCCTCACCCTCGACACTACCTGCTCGCTGCTCTGACCTGGTGCAAGCAAGGGCAATACTGTGGAGATACTTTGAAGCTGGGCCAGAGGAGTCTCGGTCAAGAGGACGAGTCCTCGCTCCGGAAAGCTTAGCCAAACTCTACAGGCGCCGTTAGGCTTCGGTGTATAGGTTGGCTGCAGGTTTGTGACTATAGCTGGAGATTGAGGAAACAGAGATCGTAGTGCGGGGACATTTCTCAGAACAGTCTTGAGCAGAATGATGGGGAGCAATTGCCTGCGATCGGGCGCGCGAGGACAGGTAGATATGGCACAGTGTGGAATCTGGAAAGTGACCTGACGGAGAGCTTGCGCAAGGAGGAAGCAAGGGGGTTTGCGGCGAGAAATGGTCAATTTGGTGAAGCCTGTGAGCGCCTGTCTTCTCTCTCGTCTCCCGCGACTCTCGTTGACGTCGGTTCTCGCACAGCACCAATTTCGTTGTCTCTGCTGGGGCCAACTCCGGACCCTGGTAAGAAGTCGAGGAGGATTGAACGAGAAGAATCTCCGTTTGTCGGATGGGTCTGTCGATTCCTCGGGCTTTGCAAACACAGTTTGTTCCCGTCGCTCATTGTCGCTTCTTTGGCTACGTGTAATAAGCTGTTGTAGTCGCTGCTGTTCTTCTCCGCGGAAGACGACACGGATCGCTTTTCGAATGGGACCCCTCGAAATCGGATCGCTTCTCTCTTCCTTCTCCTTCCCTCCAACCCGGGCGTCTGCACTTCCCCGTCGTAAGTCGTGCTCATTACTACAAGCTTCGAGCGTCGTGTCTGATTCGCTGACTCCCTTTCGTTTTGCATTCTGCCCTTTGCTCTCCTCCTCTATCCTTGATCTCCCGTCACTCGGGCCTTCATACAGATCGAACCAGTCAAGTCCCCTCTATGTCACCCTCACTCCCATACGACGCGCTCGAATGCATCTTCGAAAAGGTGTACCGCAAGCAAGATCTCGTCTGCTGTTGTTTAACCTCGAGGGCTCTCCTCTCGGTAGCTCAACCTCGACTGTACGAAACTGTGCACATTTGGGCCCTCAATGCCGGAAGAGAGCCCGGACTTACCAGATACCCATTCGACCCGAAAACGACGGCTCTCCTCTCCACCCTGCGCCAGAATCTTCGCCTCTGCTCCTTCGTCCGCAATGTGTATTTCGACAAAACGTCATTCGCCGTTAGCATACCGACTCCCTCGATTTTCATCGCCCCGACGGAACTCCTCGATGAGCTTCTCCAAGTCTTACCCTCAGCGAAACACTTCTACTTGCTGTCCCCGAATGCTTCCAGGCAGAGATGGACGAGGCCGTCGCACATCATCAACTCGTTACTCAGTACAACAGAATTCCCTCGTTCAGTCTGGCGCATTTCTCGGAAACGAGCGACGACGTGGTTCTCGGTGGAACGTACGAAGGCTTCCAGAGACACTGTTACCCTTACGCATTCAGCTCATCCTTACCTTCTCTCCTCGTACGATCACAACACTCCCTCCGCTACCTCTCCGTCTCGCTCCATCAAGATTTGGATCTTACAAGTTTCACTGGCCTCGAGCGTCTTCGCCTTTGTGCGGGCGAGGACTGGTCGACGCCGGTCGAGAGCGTTGCGCAAGTCCTGCCTCCACTCTCCTCTCTTCGTACCCTCGTCCTTACCGATCTAGTTGGACACCTCGCAACCGCCCGTCTCCTCAAATCCGGAGAACTTGCCGACTCTGTCCCTTCCCGCCTCGCAAATCTCTCGGTCATGTACGAAGACGAAGGAACCTCATTCGATGCCCCTCTTTCGTTCCTTCGCGCTCTTCCCGCCACGAGTAAATTGAAGAGGGTTAACTTCCTCCGTTACACGATTGAAGACTGCGACTCCGAAGAGGAGGGGACTGGTAGGACTGGACAAGAGGGGATCGAGTGGAGTGAAGAGGGTGATTTGATAGGAGAGTATGGGAAAAGGGGAATCAGGCTGAGTTTTGACGAGGAATGGTTGATGTGGTGAAATTCGTGAGGTTGTCTCTTCCTTTCGAGCTCGCTTGCCTCGCAACTTACCTCGACATCTCCCTTTGTAGGCAATGGAGATAGCCTCGTCCTTTCGACGTCAGTACGGACACGGACATGTGGAAGGAGCTCGCGAGGATCATTCGGAAAGGCATGATTCATCGTCGAGAGGGGTCTGAATCGTCTTCTTCGAGATATTGTGGTCTACTTCTGTCAATGCGTCCTGTGTAAGGCTGTTTGCCGTTGGTCGTTGTCCTTTCCTCTCTGTCGCACGGACAACATCGCAGATGTTCTTACATCTCGAGAGTTCCTGAATCTTCGGCTTGTCGAGAGAACGCCGGCTACACACCGCTAGGTCTTGTCATCGTCTGGTATACGCGGCTGGGTCACAGATCATTCTCAGCTCGAACGCGAATCCCTCGAAGAATCCGAGAGACGACCAAAGTTTCTCTGCCGAAGTCGACTCTCTTCCTCTCTCGCTCTACCAGGGCGCGCTCGTCCCCTCGTCGTAAGTGATATCCGACACGAATACTCTGCATCAGCGCACGCGGATCGCTGATTCCCCTTTCACGAATCGTCACCATTGATCTCATCTTCATCTCCGATCCATCTCTCTTCCTCCCCCCCTCCTGCTCTAGAGTTCGACTCCAACCTAGCTCCCTCCCATGCTACCATTCCTTCCTTACGACGTTCTCCCTAGCATCATCGACCAAGTGGAGGACAATGGAGATCTCGCTCAATGTTGTTTGACCTCGAAAGCCCTCCTCACAGCAGCTCGACCGCGACTTTACGCCATCATTCACATTCTCACCATCAGTTACTCCAGTTCCTTCGCAGCGTACCTGGGTCATGATTTCGAGGATTACGGCACGAACGCAGAAACTCACCTTCTCCTCTCAACCCTTCGTCAACATCATCACCTGTGCTCACTCGTTCGCTACATCAATTGGAAGGATGAGCTCGTCATGGTGGAGTTTGATTGCGAGAAACCCAAAGCAGCGTTCCCCTGCGCGCCGACAAAGTTGCTCGAGGACCTCCTTCAATTCCTTACCTCGGCGAAGCACTTCCGACTCACTGGAATCCCCGGAGCATTCCAGACAGAGATGGATGAGGTCGTTGCAGCTTATCAACACTCGGATGGCCCTCAAAAGCACGCTTCGTTCAGTCTCGGAGGTCGACTCACGGTACTCCGAGGAATGTACGCAGGTTTCGAAGAGTCAGTTTCTTTCAGGGACTTCAACTCGACGCGATCCTTGCCTTCTGCCCTTGAACAATCTCAAGAATCCCTTCGCTATCTTTCGACTGTGCTCGATGACGGTCTGGATCTCGCGAGTTTTGTCCATATCGAACATCTTTCCTTGAAATTACCTTCGATCCCGTCTACGGCAACAACAAACCTCCTTCGAGTCCTTCCTCAGCTCCCCTCCCTTCGTGCCCTCATTCTCGTCGATTGGTTCGGAGGACGAGCTTGCGTTGAGGCGCTCACGAACAGTGTCCTCCCGCTCACACTCCTGTCCCGTCCCACAGGTCTCTCCGTCGAGTACGATTGCAAGAATTCGCTTGCTTCATTCGTCCCCTTCCTACACGCCCTCCCAGCGGCGAGCAGTTTGAAAAGGATCAATTTCGTTGGCATCTGAAAGAAAATGTACGAACTAGTGGAGAAAGAGCTTGCGAGGAACGACGAACAGGACGCTTCTGACAAGAGAGCTGGAGTCGATTTGACATGGAATCAAGGGGGGTCAAGTTGATTTTCGGTGAGAAATGGTCGGTCTGTTGAAACTCGCAAGGTTTCATTTTTTCGTTCTCGCGCCGCGCTAGGCTCTTTGACCGCTTTCTTCTTGTACACAGTCAGCGTGACCGTCTTCACAATATCTGCAAGTGCGCAGTATCGGAAGAAGTTGAGGAGGATCACTGTCGAGAAGAATCTGAAAAACGTGCTTCCGAAGGTGTTCGTTCTTTTTTGGCTTTCGTCGATTTGTGACCCTGCAAAGGTGTTTTTTTCGTCGCTTACGGTCGTTCGTTCAGAGTTGTCGCCTAGACAGCCCATATTCTTCCTCGTCGATCCTCGCGTCGCGAAGATGGAGCTTCTCAGGAGTTCGCTGCGCTCTCTATCTCCGCTAGACCCCTCGAGGGACCATCTCTCCCATCCCTCAGCCACGAGCAGACTCGCATCTCCCTATCAAATACAACGCTCGTCGTAGGGACAATAGCAAGAGAGAGAAAAAAGCGACTGCGTATTCCGAAACATCAAACAAACGAACCGTCACAGAAAGAGAAAGGAAAGAAACTATTGACAAAGCTATTGAGTGGTAGCCCTAGCCGTTCGTACCTCGACATCAAGAGCGACGTCTCCCGGTAGGGAATCCCAAAAAGCACGAGTGAGAAGATTGCTCTCGTCGAAAATTTCGAGATTGCTCGTGACGACGTTGAGGGTCGGAATCGGCTTCAAGACTTCGTTCAATCGCGCGACACCATCGAGAGGTCGAGGAGACGGAGAAGTGAGCCAAGAGAACAAAGCTCCGAATTGCTTGATCACGAAAGTCTGAGCAGCTTCTGGTTGTTCGAGCTCGGTAACTGTGCCGAAGCAAGAGATCATTGGCTCGCTCGTGGGGGAGAGCGGAGAAAGGTAGACTGACACATAGGCACCAGCGCTTGAAGGATTCCGCAAACTTCGTTGGTCTGATCGAGAATTTGTTTGACTGTCTTTCCACCAGCGAGCAGATGTCTGCAGCACGGCGGAGACGTGAGTCGGTTAGCTCGTCAATGTGAACACGAGCGAAGTGACTTACTGTTCGAGAGCTTGGAATCCGATCAGTGGTTTTCGATAGTAGTCGTTGGGAAGAAGCTTGTAAGCGAGATCGTAGTGACGAGCAGCTTTCTCAGCATCTGCCCGATCAGCGACAGCAACGGAGTCGGAAAGCAGATTGACGGGTTCGAGAGAAGCTCGAGCTCTTTGAGCTGAACAGTAACCAAGAGCCTCATTCGCTCGAACGGTCGGCATGACCTGTAGCAGTGACGATTGTCGGCGTCGACGTCGACGTGAGAGAGCGGGGGAGAACGCACGTAGTAGCCGAGACGAGTCCAATGGACCTCCCTCGCAGGAACATCGTCGGCGTTCTTCCATTGCCCTTGAGGGTTCTCCTTGATGATCGTTTTTGCTGCAGATTCGATCGATTCGAGAGAGAAGGCGACTTTCCCGGATTCGCTAGTCGCCATTTGATTCCCTTCGATTCGATAGTCTGCCACAAAAGAGAGACTTTGTGAACTTAGTGGCTCAGCTCGCTGAATGTAAGAGTGAGTCGACTCACGCATAGCTTCGACTTTGATCATACGACGGATGGTAGGTCTAAAAGAGGAGCCTTTCTCGGTGAACGGAACGTCTGGCCAGACTTTGTTGCCTTCATCAATGAGTTCGATCGCAAGTTGGAGATCTTCGATCGCTTCAGCTAAGACGAGTGAGATAGCACAGGTCAGCTGCTTCGACGTCGATCAAGGTAGCGAAGATAAGGAAGAACCAACCGTGTTTGTTGTCCAATGCTTTCGTGAACGCTAGCAAAACTCCAGCCCGGATGAGGGTCGCACCCATGATACGGATTCTGTCAAGTCATACACATGTGAGCTAAGACGGAGACGGAGTCAACACGTGAGAACGAGAACTGACGTGTTCCAAACCTCTCCATCTTTCTTCCTCTTCGCCAAATCCGCGATGATCTCTTTCGCAGTCCATCGACGTCCTCTGAAATACTCCATGAGGCCGAGACCATGGAATTCGAACTCGAGCAATGCGAAGAATTTGTCCCTGAAAGAGTACCTCGGGTCACGGTAGCCGTTCGCAGGGATTGCAAAAGCTCCATGATCGAGCAAGATGCATTCTGTTACGGTCGCTTAGGGAGATCAGACAACGTTCGGGAACGGGGGAAACGAGCTAGGAAGAGCGACTCACCGCTGAAATCTAAACTCGCACTCGTTCCAGCTTTTCCGTAAAACTGATCTCCGATACGACCAACGATAGCATTATCTACAGTAAACCACCCGGTAGCTGCACTGTTCCAAGCTTGAAGCATCATTGCCATTCCTCCTCCACGCTTCTCTTCGTAACCCGATTCTTTGAGATGAAGGAATCTCTGAAACCAGGTTCCGTGGTAGGGACGAGAGAACGCCTTCGCCGCACTCGACACGAACTTTACACTCTCTTGACGTTTAAGACCCTGTTTGACGGTTTGGAGGGAAGCGACGTAACGGGATTTTGTAGCTTTGTCCTCGGCAGTTCGAATCGCCTCCGAGTCTAGCAAACTTTGTGAGTGGGCTGAACACAGGGAGACAGGAGGAGTGATCTACTTACATGCGACACGAGCGAGACGAAAGCTTTGTAGGCGAGAGTAGGCCTCTCCGCATCTCGCATACCCGCGACTCCAATTTGGTCGAAGCTTGATGCAAAGATTCCCATCGACGAGCGCTGTTTCGCGAGAAGATTATCAATAACTTTTACTTCGAGTCACGATGAAACGCTTCATTTACCTTTGTCGAATTGACAGAGCTTGATGAAGCAAGCAGAGCGATTCGAGAGAAGAGACGTTTTGAAATCCGATTCTTCGACGAGTTCGAGCGCCTTCGTGTATCGTTCAAGCGCGCTTTCCCAATCTCCCTCTGCAAACAAATCGTTTCCTTCAGCCTTGAGGGCAGCAGCCGACATTGTCAACGAGATCTGTGAGCAAGGGCAAGAAACGACGAGAAATCAGCCGGGTCCTCCTTTTCTATCCTCAGCTCATCTGACGCTGTATAGATAGCCTACTCGCTGAGCGAGCTACCTTACGGCATGCCCATCGACCTCCCACAGACTCTGAAAGGCTTCACTCAACAAATTGATCTATCATCCCCCTCTCCGTCCTCACCACCGCCTCGCGAGCCTCGTAAACTTCCGAGAAGAGTACTTGCGAACTCACTGTATGTCAGAGATCGATACTGGTGGTCACAAGCGGTGTCGAGGGGTAGTGGAGAGATGTGAACCTCAATTGCAAATCGTCTCCACCTCCCTTTCTCCGCTACACTTCACTCGCTCCGACCTGTACCGTCAGTAGTCGTATACAGTATAGACGATCGACTCGCGGCCTTCGCTCTTCCACGCGGCTCCGGTTTCCACCCCTCCCGACTCTCCTCCTCCCTCATCTCTTCTCTGCCGTTCCCCTTTACACGTTCGACTACAGCCAACCGGTCCTCAGTCTAGGAGAAGTCTACGATCATACGTTCACCTCAGACACGATCCGCCTCATCCCTTTCCTCCTTGAAACCCTGCCGTCTCCCTCCGACCTGCATGTTCGGGTCATGCTGCTCTGCGTGTGACGAGCGACGGAGAAGCTCTGAGCGTATTCCAGCACATGACGGAGTCGAAAGCTGGAGGAAGCAGTTCGACCCGGATAACCCGATACCTCGAAAAACGGCAAACTTTTCGTCCTTCAGTACTTCTCCGATGTCCTCTTCCTTCTCCTCGCCCTAAGACATGCACTCGCAACTACCAAAAACCCAACAAACTCGAGAACCAGCGCCGCAACCGTGCTGCTCGGTCACGAAAAAGCTCAGTCGTAATCGCTTTCCGACAAGGAGGAAGTCGGACTTACAGCCAAGTTCCGGTCGCATACGAGACGTCGACCGTGAGACGTTCCGACTGCTCCTCGATATGTCGTTTCGCTAGGTGAAAGAAGACGACGTCGACAATTACTGTGGCTAAGATGACGAGGAAAGTGAAGACACCGAATAGGGAAGCGAAAAGGAGGCCGAGGTGATGAGAGAAGGCGGCAAGGAGGAAGCTGATAAAGCTAATCCCGCACGAGATTGGATGGAGGACGAGCACTTTCGTGACGGATCGTAGGGAATTTTGAGTTCCTTCGTCTGCGAGTCCCGTTACTCGTCCGAGGATTGCAAAGAGCGGAGGGAGCTCATAGCCCAGCTCACTCGAGCTACAATGGCTCGTTTTCCTGTAAGCAACAGCTTCCTTCGTCAGTGACTGAACTTGCGAAATCCAATCTGACTGAATTGAACTTGCCCGATCACAGTATAGCAGTACCCGAACACCCCGAGCCTCAGATGGCTCTTCACATGGATGAAGGAGAGAATCTCGTCCGTGATGGTAGCCTGTCGAAAGATGAACGTTAACGCTCAAAGAATCGCCTCGGAAGGAGAAATTTTGCCCAATTACTTTTGCTATGGGGAAATCATGGTTCGGCCCTGAGAGAGGAGTCGTCAAGCACGATACCAGAAGGAGGATGAATGCCGCAAATAATAAAACAGTCCCCTGATCATGAAGAAAGGCGAAACGGAACTTCGGTAAGCTTGACGATGACCTCTCGGGATAATCCGTTGAGACTTGACATCCGTCTACGAGTCACTGTAATGAGACTCACAATCTGGTGAAATCCCAACATAATTGATCGACCCAAAGAGAGAGTTGCTTGAGAGGAGGCGCAGAGTCGAAGCGAGTTCTGAGTTCGACAAGTTGTGAGACAGTCAAGATCCGCACGTGGGTTGAAGCCGTCCAGTGAACGGGGTGTTCAGTATGTAGACAGGAGAAGTCGAGGAGCGCGGGAGTCGAAGTGACACTGCAGTAGTCGAAAACAGAGTTTAGCGTCGAGGTCAAAGCGGGGGAAAAAACGTCGCTTCCGCATTCTAGTTTCGCATCCCCGCTGAACGTGACGGAACACTTGAAGAGAACAGGGTCACAACTTCACTCCCCCTTCGCAACATCGAACGCTTGAGGCCAGCGACCAGTTGTGACCTGTGCTTTCCCTCTGTCTGTGTCGCGACTTGTCGAGGACTGTCTTTCCCCAGAGTTTGCACCCTTGTACAGGCTCTACTGCCACGCCACAACCTCAGACGAACAGCAGACGGCGCACGTCTGAAAGGTCGAAAGGCGAAAAGCCGAAATGTTCGAAAAGCAAAACCAGTCAACTCGAAGAATCGAACTCACGCTCGTTCGGATTCTCGGCTGGCAAATATCGGATCGGCTCTCTTCGGAAAAAGCGCCATTCGCGTTCGACTCTCTTTTTCTCTTCATTTTCTCCTGCTCCTCCTCTCTTCCTTTCTCCTCACTTCTCTCCCTGCGCTCCCGACTCCTTTCTTCTGCTCTCCTCCTGCCCTCTCCCGAAACCACTCCAAGTTTCACCCCCACCGGAACCGACCTCGCTTATCAGCTCTTGAGAAACAATGTCTGTCAACACGAACGCAATCTTCAAACTCCCTCGAGTCCTCAACGAAGCCAACAAGACTTATGCACCTGGAACTCCCGAACGAGCCGACCTCGCTGCTGCACTCGTCGAGATGGAAGCTTCGGCTCCTTTCGACGTGCCAGCTTTCGTAGGAGGAAAAGAGGTGAGTACCTTCCTTCGGGTCCCTCACGCTGACATCTGAGACTCACGAGTAATGCGGTCGAGACCAGGTCCGACCCGGATCCGAGCGAACTGCTCAACCGATGCCCCACAACCACAAGAAGAACCTTTGCACTTTCCCTACTTCGACACCTGAACTCGCTGGAGAAGCGATCGAACATGCTCTTGCTGCTCAAGCTGAGTGGGAAGCCCTCCCCTTCGCTGAACGCGCTGCCGTCTTCTTAAAAGTGAGTTCCGCACCTTCTTCCTCTCTTTCGCGCTCGTTTGCTGATTCTCCTCCTGTGTAGGCTGCCGACTTGATCTCTGGGAAGTACCGAGCCAAGATCTGCGCTGCTACTATGCTTGGACAAGGAAAGAACGTTTGGCAAGCTGAAATCGACGCTGCAGCAGAGGTGAGCTCGAGTCTTACTCTCGTCCGCTTCGCACTTCAAACTAATCCTCGTCCGCTGAGCAGCTCGCCGATTTCTTCCGTTTCGGGGCTTCCCAAGTCGAACATCTCTACAGTCAACAACCTCCCGAGAACTCTGCTGGAGTCTGGAACAAGGTCGAGTACCGACCTCTCGAAGGTTTCGTTTTCGCCGTTACTCCTTTCAAGTGAGTCACATCGACTACTCGTGCTCTAACGCTGGACCTGACTCATTGGTCGCGCGTTGGCAGCTTCACCGCTATCGGAGGTAACCTCGTAGGAGCTCCTGCTCTCGTTGGAAACGTTCTCGTTTGGAAACCCTCTCCCATGGCAACCTACGCTTCCTGGGTCGTCTTCCAAATCCTCCTCGAAGCCGGTCTTCCCAAGAACGTCATTCAATTCCTCCCCTGTCCCAACGGAGACGCGACCGTTCAGCTAGTCGACAAAGTCATTTCTCACCGAATGTTCGCCGGTCTTCATTTTACGGGTTCGACTCACGTATTCAAGCACCTCTGGAAACAAGTCGCGAGCAAGATGGACAACTACTTGTCGTACCCGAGATTGGTCGGTGAAACGGGTGGAAAGAACTTCCAACTCGTTCACGAATCGGCAGACGTTCGTGCTTCCGTGATTGGTGCGATTCGTGGTGCATTCGAATACCAAGGTCAGTCGCTACTCGGTTCAATGATTCAAACGTCTCCTTGACCTAATTCATATCGGGCTGTCTAGGTCAAAAATGTTCCGCCCTTTCTCGACTCTACGTTCCCCGAAAACTCTGGGAGGGTAAGGGTCTCTTCAGGGAGACTCTCGTTGCCGAACTCGAGAAGATCACTCTCGGTCCCGTCAACGAATTCAAGCACTTCATGGGTCCCGTCATGTGAATATCCTTCTCTCTCCTCCCCGGTCAACGATCGTGGCTCACTCTTTTCTCTCTCAATAGCACTCAAGCTTCCTACGACAAATGCATCTCCTACATCAACAAAGCGAAAGAAGCCGGAGGAGAGATCGTCTTCGGAGGATCGGGAGACGATTCAACTGGATTCTACGTCAAACCTACTGTCATCCTCACGAAAGACCCGAAATCCGTCACCATGGTCGATGAGATCTTCGGACCCGTTCTAACGGTCTACGTCTACGAGGACGATCAGTATGAAGAGACTTGCAAATTGATCGATTCGACAACGACTTACGCTTTGACCGGTTGCATGTGAGTCTACTTTCGCTCTCTGTCTCTTCGTTCATGAGACTGATCGCTTTCTCGATCCTCAGCTTCTCGACCGACCGATATGCCCTCCTCAAGGCATCCAACCTCCTTCGTCACGCTTCTGGAATGATGTACCGTTCGTTTCTTTTCTCCCTTGTCCTCACTCATGCTCATTCTGACCCTCCTTCCGCTCGCGCCAACAGACAACGATAAATCCACCGGAGCCGTCGTCGGACAACAACCCTTCGGAGGAGCCCGAGGATCGGGAACGAACGACAAAGCTGGATCGGCATCGATTTTCTACCGATTCGTTCAAGCGAGGAGTATCAAGGAAACTTTCGTACCCCCTACGGAAGTCAACTACCCTTCGAATTTTGTATAGTCGGAAGCTGATCAGACGTGATAAGGGAGGAGGGGGGTTGAAGAGGGATTATTCGCATTTTATTTTTCGTTTGTAGCAATTCCATACCTTTTGCCCAAATTCCGCGAGTCTCGAAAACACGGAGAAAGGGAGAGAGATGAACTGCAGAGATGATGGATGACAACAGAAGAGACAACGATACTGCTCCGATGACACAAAGTACTGATAGAAAAACGAAGAATGAAAACCCCGACAACATATTCCGAAACTTTCCAGCTTCGATCTCTCCCCTCATCCTCAATCTCCATTCGCTAGAGTCCGGTTCCTTTCCTCCTCCGCTCTCTCCCTCTCTTCCTTCAGCGCTCTTAATCTCGCCAATTCCGAAACTCCCGCTTCGATCGAATTCCTTCCACCATTCGTACCGTCCGGTGGAGGACTGACGCTCCCTTCTCCGACCGACCGACTCGTCCGATTCAGAGTCCCGCTTTCACTCGCGGTTAAACTCGTCGGTCGACCAGTTTCTCCATTCAATCGATCTTGCATCGCTTCTACCAATTGAGGATCTTGCTCCCTAGTGGTTCTTTCTGCTGTCGTCGTCGCTGTTGTCGGGGGTTCAGTCGCCGGTGGATCTCCATACCCCGGTGGAGGAGCGCTCTCCAAATCGTTCCAACTCGTCGGATCGGCCGTATCACTAAAACTCGGTTCGATCACTCTTCCCGCGTCCAGCTGCACTGTCGTTCCCATATGGGGTGCTGGTCTTCCACCTTCGTGTCCTCCACAATGACCATGATATTCAGGGAACTCGTCTGGGTCGGAAATTGGGAATTCTTTGATTTTGTTGTCGGTCGCTTTTCGCCAGGCTTCTATCGCGAGAGGAGATCCTCCTGTAGCTCCTATTGTACCCTATTCACTCACACACACAACGAACAAGCCGGAGTCCAAGAAGATCAGAACCTGTCGTGGGATTTCGCAAGAAAGAAACGAAGAGAAGAAACTCACGAGACTCCCAAACGAATTAACCCCTTCCCCTTTAATCCACCTCTTATTAACACTCAACAATTGAATCCTCATCGCTTCGAACGCTCTCTCGATCGGACTCTCTGTGGGAAAAGGGTTCGATCCTCTTTGAACGAGTAACTTGCGGTAGATCGAGAGGAGTTTCGAGAGGGTTTCCGAGGGGAGGTTACCACGACGAGATTTTGAGAATACGTAGGCGTGGAGGATCGAGAAGACTATGTGCTGAGGAGGGGGAGGGACCGGTGAGAGATATCGAACGACTGAAAGTGGAAAGGGTTCAGTGAAGGGAAGAGGTGAGGGGGAGCAGGAGAATGGAGAGACGTACTATCGGATTGATTCAGCATCGTGTCCTATAGCTTACGACTGGAAACGAGCGGAGGAAGGAGACGATAATGATGATGAAAGAATGGAGAGATTTGCGGATCTGGAATCGGGAGGTCGGAGTCGCCCGAGTAGGTGTGTCTGACTCTCCGGTCTATCGGCTTTGATATACAGTGAGCGAGGTGCGGAAGGCTCGGCAACGAGTGGGGCGAGAGAGGAGAAGGAAGAGCCCTTTCTCGGCCCAGAACCCGGCGAAAGTCTCTCTCCTTCACCTCTACGACTCACGACTCGACAGCAGCAGAGGAATGAAATTAGTACCGTTCGTAGCGACTTGTGCTGCTGTAGCAGTACTCGCTCAACCGTGAGTCCTGTCCTTCTCCTCTCGCTTTCCCTCCTCGTGGCAGGATCTCATCGCTAACTATCTCCTCTCTTCTCCCGCCTCGATAGTGCTCTCGCATGGACCAACGAAGATCAGTAAGCTCTCACATCCTCGCTCTACGTTTCCCCTCCCGCTGCAGACTGACGAGTGGAAATCGACGCGGCTCGTTCAATAGTGAATTGTTCGATATCGTTTCAGCGCTCGAATCTGCCGAAGGAAAAGGCACTACGTTCTACTCGTTCCTCAACACGACGAAATCTGCTTCGGATAAAGAAATCAATAAAGCTTATCGTAAACGTTCTCTCGAACTTCAGTAAGCCTCCCCTCTCCTCTTCCTCTTCCTCGTGAGTGCAGGAGCTAACGAGGGGAGTGTGTGAATGAGTAGCCCGGATAAGAACCCGAATAACAAGAAGATTGCGGATCGATTCGCGAGGTTGGGATTGATCACCAATATTTTGAGGGACGCGGAAAAGAGGAAGAGGTATGACTTCTTCTATGAGAATGGTGTACCGAAATGGAGAGGTAAGACTATCCTGTCACTATCAGCTTGTTGTTGACTCTGAGCTGACTCTTCTTGTGATTTCGCACAGGAACTGGATGTAAGAAACTCTTTCCCCTATTCTCACTCCGACTCGATAGCTGTACTGACTCGAATCCCTGACGTACAGACTACTACTCTCGCTACCGACCTGGACTCACCTCGGTCGTCGCCGGACTCTTCGTCTTCTCCCTCTTCGTCCAATACATTTTCCTCTACCTCACCGCTCGAGTTCAAAAAATGCGCATCACTGCGTTCCGTAACCAAGCTCTCGAAGCCGCGTGGGGACCTACGAAACAAGTTCAACCGGGAAAGAAAAAGCTCAAGGTCAAGACTGGGGATCAAGGAGATCCGTTAGGATTACCCGGAGTTAATGGTGGGAAACCGATCGGTGCGGGTTCGACTATTGAAATGATGATTGAAGGTCAAGATGTTTATATCGTAGAGAACCGTAAAGGTAAAAACCTCGTCCCTCTTTCTCTCTCCGAACTGAAACGAGAGCGAAAAACTGATCATTCTTTTCTTTCGGATTGATAGAAACTCTTCTCACTGAGGATCTCGCCGTCAAACCCACTTGGAAAGATACCTGGATCCCTAACTACATCATCTCGAACTACTTCCCTCAATACGCTTCTTCCTCGAAGAAATCCTCGTCGAAGAAACGTCTCGTAGCTCGAAAACCCCCTCCCGGATTCAACGGAGGCGCGACCTCGGGATCTTCTGGAGAAGAGGAGGTCGTCGATGAGAAGGGAGAGGTCAAGAAGGTCAAGAAGGACAAGGGACCCGGAAGGGGAGTCATTGGGGATGGCAAAGTTGGAGGAAGGAGAAGGAAGACGATTCCGAGACCTAGTACTCCTGTCAAGAAAGACTAGAGCGACGGAAGTACAGAAGGGAAAGGAGAAAGCGGAATATGATACTTCAAGCAGATGGACGAGGTTCTTGGAGGGAAAAGGAAGAGACGAGTTTGCTGTGCGGTCAAAAAATCCATTTTTACAACCTGTTTTCGTTTCTCTGTGTAAAACAAAAGAAAACTACTCGCATTTATGCATTCCATCTCTCTCCGTATACGACCCGTGTGAGGGAGTTGCGAGAATTCTGCGATGCGAGCGAGATATTTTGCAACTGATCAAGATGGGCGATGCTTTTAGTCCATATCCTACCTTCCTGTTACTCCCTCGTCATCATTTCATCTATCCTCCCCCTCCTTTCCTCTTCACACCCGCCGTCGAATTCCCTCCTCTATCTCTCCTGACTTTCTCACACAAGCCCTCAACGATACCCCTCATCTCTTCCGTCATTAACCATTCCGTCATGGATTCTTTCGTAGATTCCGGTAGGGCGAGTTGGCGTTCGATCACGAGGTTCAAGATAGAGACCATCGCAGGGGAAGATTTAGTAAAGGGCAGGAGAGTATTGATCGTTTTACCCTAGAGAGAACGTCGACGAGGTCAGCTTGAGTGACAGGAGAAGAGGAGGGAGAGGGGGAACTCACGTCTAGTAAAGGAGGTGCAAAAGCGCCCGAATCCAACTTGAGAGTCAAAATCCTCCCGACGAAACGATTGTAAGCGTTGATCAATTCGATTTGTCGATTTGAATCTGTGCACTGGACGTTCCATCTAGGTCACTGTTTCAATGAGCTAAGATGACTGTGACCACGCACCATTCTGAGCTTTGACGAGGTCTACCACGAGTGACCAAAACAGTCCAACGTTCCATCTCATGTGTTGTCCATCGTGAATCGAAGGATTCCTCAGTAGCATACCTATCTCGATTGCTATCAGTTTCGCATCTCCGCTCAGCAAGGGCAAGAAAAGAACTTACCTAATCTAACTCGATCTGGTTCATCGTTCCTCTCCCCCTCTTTCTCCTTCGCAAGTCTCTCCACTTCCGCATGTAACACCTCCCACCCTTCCCTAAGCTTCTTACAAAACGCCGCATCGATCGTTGGACCCTTGATCCCGTCCCGAATCACTTTCTCACCAATCCAAATCGTCTTCTTCTTCTCGATCGTCGAGAGGTCGTAGAGTGGCAGGAGACCACAGGAGAGGTAGAGACGTTTGAGGGTGTGAGGGTAGATGGTTGCGAGGGGAGGAGTGGTTGGGGAAGAGGGAGAAGACGGAAGGGGAATCGGTGCGGGGTAAGGAGGAAGAGTTGAGTGAGGTGGGAGAGGCGGAGGAGAGATAGTGTGTAGTTTTAGGAGAGAGTGGAGAGGTGGGAATTGGGTGTTGTCGTTGCGATTTCTGACGAGGGAAGTGAGGATGTTCGAGGCGGTGACTGAAATAGAAGTCTCCGGTAGAGGAGGAGGAGTCTCAGATTCGGAGGGATCGGTGCAAGAAGATTGGAACGTCGTCGAATGATCATAGAGGAAGACGAGAGGGTGAAGATGAAGTCGTTCGATAAGTTCGAAAGCGTATTCGGGATCTTTCCCTAGCAGCATCTTGTCCAGCTCGGCTCCGACTCGTTCTCGACTGATCTTTTTCGGGTCCAGCAGTGCTTGCTGTCAAGTGTGCAGAGTCGCGTTAGTCGCGGCTAGGTCCGAAGAACGGCGAGGAGTTGCTTACTCGGATTTCTTCCCTCTCGATAGCTCTGACCAGTTCCTCATCCAATTCAAATTCTCTTCCGAACCTCGCAGCGAATCGCACCGCCCTTACGACCCTCAACGGATCATCCTTGAATGTCTGAAACGGTTCCAAAGGGGTTCGAATCCGTTTCGGGTGAGAAGGGAGACGGAAACCAAGGTCGGACAAGCCTTTGCCAGTCTGGTCTTCAATCTGCCGTGTACGGAGGTTGTAGAAGAGGGCGTTGATCGTGAGATCTCGTCTTTCGGCGTCTTCGAGGGGTGATCCGAAAGCCTACGAGGCGGAGCTTGGTCAGGAAAGTTCGAAGGAGAGCAGGATGATGAGAGGAACTCACGACAGTAGGAATTCTAGAACCAGGAGAATACACTTCTTGACCCCTCTGTTGTACCCAATCTACTGATAAGTCGCAAACTCTCGCTGTGGCAGTTTCTAGATGTTTCGATTGTTCAGGTTTCGCTTCAATCTTCGTTAGTTTACCCATCTACCCAGAATGACTCATGTGTTAGCTTGCCGTCTCTTCGATGAGAATGAGAGAGGAAAGGAGTTGAGCGAACGAGATGTCGTTGATCGAGAGTTTCTAGATATTGCTCGAACAGAGTAGCGAATTTCAACCCAGTTATCGGGTCTGGCGAAGTTGAGATATCTATATCGTCCGACTCTTTGCCTAGTAGCTATTTAGTCGTAGACAGAGGTCTCCAGGTCAGTTGAATGCTGATTCTCTAGTTTCGCGAACAGATTGCGCGACTCACTTTATCCCTCACCCATCCTCCCGCGATTCGCAATTCAACTTTCTCGTCCTCTCCCCGTCCTCTCAACTTCCCAATCCACTCCCCATTCTCATCCTTCAGTCTGATATCATCGACTTTCTGAGGGTTTCGATCGACCCATTCCGCGCATTCGACGAGTAGACCCGCAAGTCTTTGCTCGTTCGGCGTCAGGGCGATCGTTGGGATAGACATCGAGCGAATGGAGTAGCTGGGAGAGCGTAAAGGGAGGGACGAAGACGAGGTTGAACGAATGAAGGTGGAAATTCGAAGTGAGCGTCGGAGCATTCAAGACGGGAAGTGGTGAGAGTGCTATTGTTCAGTAGACCATTCGACTGGGGTGCTAGTCGTTCCGAAGCCGGTGATTGACGATGAAAGAGATCAAGAAACGGAAGGAACAATTCTCGAAGGACTTTCTTCCCGGTTCCACCACCTTTACCAACCAGAAACAATCCGAGAAACATGCCGCCACCACCTATGGCCCACCCTGGAGCAGCCGGAGGCGAGCCCTCCATGTTTGACAAGAGTTAGTTCTCCTCTCCCCTCCTCTCTTCCGCTTCATCTCACTGACTCTCCCTCTACCCTCATGCTGGTAGTGAAGATGGGAGCGTTCACTGGAGGAATGGTTGGATTAACGATCGGGTTCATCTTCGGTTCCTTCGCTGTGATTACTCGAGGTGCCGGACCTAAAGGTTTCTTGCCTTCAATTTCGACTTATATGCTCTCGTCGGGAGCTACTTTCGCATTCTTCATGTCTAGTAGGTTGACTGTTGCTGGCTTCGAGGGGTTCTCAAACGACTGACTCGAACCCCGCTTTCTCCTACAGTTGGATCGGTTATTCGAACGGATGGTTTAACGATGAATGAATGGGCTCAACTACAAATCGATCAAGGCAAAGCAGTTGGAGTACCCACTTACACTCAGAACGCCGTCGCTCAATCCCCGATCATGCAATCTTGGAGACGGAGGGGTCAGGTCTTCGAAAAGGACAACTAAGGAATGGAACCTCGTCTTGATGAGGCGCGGCGGGAAACGAAGCAAAGAACGAATTGACAATTTACATGAAGTGCTCGGCAAAATAGTCTTATCACCCCTCTTCAGACGATTCCGCGAGAGTGAGAGAGATTCGATGAGAGACAGAAATTACAGAGAGCAACGAATGACAACAAAGAAGCTATCCACGGACGTATGAGACAACAAACTACTTCCTTCTTATGAGTACAGTACACAGACCCGCAAGCGAAACCTCCTCCGATAGATCGTTCGTTCAAACCATTCTCTCGTCTTTCTCCTTCTCGTCCTCCTTCTCCTTCTCTGCCTCCGGATCTCCCTCCCAATACCCCATCTCTCCTTTTCTCGCGCTCTCAACCCACTCGCTGATCAACCTAGCCGTCTCCCTCCCCAAGTCGTACACTCCGTCACTCTTATCGAACATTTCGACATGAGCTTGAATCTCGCCGTCAGCTCGGGTGTTCGTTGACGGAGTGAAGAGAGAGAGTTGTGCGGGTTTGGTCGGGAGAATGAGGAAAGTACGGGCGGCGGGCGAGGAAGGATTTGGCGGGTGGAGAGTGTAGAAACTAAGGGAGAATACGTTAGCGTCGTTCCGAGGGCCTGACGCCGAGATGTAAGTCAGAGAAGGCACTAACCAGTGGAACCCGATACCCTTCTCCCTACAGCTGACAACGTCCTCCAATCTCTGTTCCAGTTCGCTCACTTTCCACAACTCTCCAACGAACGACAAATGACTCGTCGCCCAAGTCCAGTGTTCGACCAACTTATCTCGATTATACCAGCCAGCACCTACGACCGCCGCGGCAGCTGTACCCGCTAAGACTGAAGAAGCGAGGAAACCCCATCCAGTCGAGCTCGTTTCCGATTTCGAGTCGGTTGTCGTTGTAACTTCTTTCGATTTCCCTTTTCCCTTCGACGCACTCGTACTACTCGTTGGTGTGCTGGCTTGTTCCTTCTGAGTCGTGCTGCCGGTAGCACTCTTGAATAATCCATAACCAGCTCCGAGGGTTGTCAGCACGGCCTGTCCCTTGCTCGTCCAGTCCATCGCTTTGTCGAACGTCGATTTGAATACTCGAGGATTGAGCCCGAGGAGTGGGGAATCGTAGGCGATTAAACCGAGGATTGGGAGAGAAGCTGAGGAGAGTGTTGAGAGGAGAGTATCGGAGATCACGAGGCCACCCATACTACCACGCCAAGCGGAAAGCAAGCGTCCTGACATCAGTCGCGAGTCGTTCCGAGAGCAGGAGTAAGGGAAAGCTCACGAATGACCTAACAAGATCAAACGAACTTGACCCGTTCCACCTCTGCTTCGATACTCAGCTTTCTTTTCCGCTACTACATTGATCAGCCATGTTATATGATTATCGACTGTTACGGTACTCTGGATCAGCTCATCGTCTCTTGCGGGGAGGAGGGAGGAGATCAATCTTGCCGGCGACTCGTAGCTCTCCTCTCGTATCAAACGGAGGGTACACCACCGGCTCGAACTCGATTCCACTAGGTGCCAGGATGGCTCTCAAACGTTGTGGAAAGTCCGCAAAGCTGTTTTGACGGAGGAAAACGACTTCATCAGTTAGGGAAATTGATGATGCAATAAGCCTTGAAGAGACGTACGTATCGCTCCCGCCTTTGAAGCCATGCACGAAGGTACCGATTACTAGTTCTCTGGATCCGGCGGAAGTGGTGGTAGTGTCGGACATGTTCAATGAGGAAGAAGAAACGAAACTCGCAGAATCACCTCTCTTCTATCGACCATTCACTCAACAAACTGATCCTATCAAGCGCGACTATAGACTCACAACACGAGTCTATAGAACCTTCGCCGCCTCCCCGACGCCTCAATTCCAGCTGAAGTCTCAATGAACAACGGTTCGAGCCTCCGTACGACGTGTCAGCTCTGACGCTCTGCTCGACGCTGAACGACAGCGAGGACTGACGGGACGGAAACTGGGGTGCTTGAGACCGGAGAGGAACCCGCAACAAAGCACTGAGAAGGGGAAGGTGTGTGTGAATTTGGTGAGATTTCGCTTATAAGTTGTCTTTCCGGGATGGCTGCTAGGCTACTGACGCCTTGCTCTCCTTGAGCAGATCAAATTCATTGCCGAAGACCTCGCTGAGACGACAAACGGACATTGCGCGACTCGAGACTTCGTGCGAGCTCGAGGTTCGAACTTTCAACGTTTCGCCCGGTTGGCATCGTGCGATTTCGCGCGACGCTTTGACCTGCCTCAGCTGAACAGTCTCGTCGCGACGTGCTGGTAGTGAGCTTTTCACCTAGGTCAAACGCTGTCGTGGCTCGAAGAACGCTCTTTCGAGCTCGAACTGACTGTCTTGCCAAGTCTCAGTTTCTCAGTCGTTTCCTCACTTTGTCTTCTCCCGTTCTACTCTCTAGGTATGTTCGCACTTCTGCACCCGCTTCCCTTCCGTCAGAAGCGAACGAACAGCTCAAAGCTCACTAGCTCCCCATTGATTCAATCGCTTCATGCTTCTCTGCCTTCTCCCGGTCGTCTTCCCGCCATTCTCTCATCGATCTCATCTCCTCGAAATACAGGGAAGCTTCCTTGGCGGCGAATGCTGAATCGTCGGAGCGTGGGAGACGCCGTCGACCATTCAGTCGGGTTCCCGTTCTTCTCCGACGAAACCTTCGAAAGGCGAATGGGAGCGCCGAGCAGGCTTGTGTTTCTCTTTGATCGATCCGACATCTCCGAAACTCGCAAAGAAAACGGTGGTTACCGCGTGTAAAACCAATTGTGCAGGAAAGAAGAGAGAGCGAAGGTGGGGGATTTGGAAGAAAGATGAAGACTTTGGAGCTCCAAATAAGCGCCAACACGCTAAAAACGCGGACGAGAAGGGGCACCCGAAATAATTCGAAAAAACTTGGAGTTTTCCGTACGGAGTCCCCCTTCCTCTTCCCTCCTCCTCTCTCCCATCGCTGAGCTTTCATTGCAGCAGTACTGTACTCGACCTTCTACCGGCACTCTACGACTCTTCCCTCGAGCAGAACTCCTCAGAGTCGATTTCGCAACCTTCGCAGACCGCCTTTTCTCCCTCACTCCCTTCACTACGACCACGATGTCGAACCTTGAAGACACTAGGAAAGATGTCAAGGAACAGGAAGCGTTCGAGCATCATCAGAAGGAGAATGGAACCCTCGCAACGTCAGCTCTCGAAGGTGGACAAATTGTCGACCGTGAACGACTCGAGAAACGTTTGTTGAGGAAGTTGGACGCTAGATTCTTGATGTGAGTACCCTTATCTATGACTGAGGTGAGGGAGAGGGCTGGAAGAAGGGAGAACCGAGTTGAGGTCGATTTTTCGATTTTCTTCTTTCTGATGGCCATATCTCCCAACGCCTCCTCCTGGCCTCCTCCTCGCTCGGGATTCATCGAGCTGATGTCGTTCTCTGCCTCTCCTAGCCTCATCGTCATATACATTCTAAATTATATTGATCGACAAGCATTGAGCGCCGCGAAATCGTACGGTGTCGTTACCGATCTAGGATTGAAAGGACAAGAGTACCCTACGCTGCTTTCCATCCTATACGTAGGATACATACTTATGCAGTAAGTCGAAAATTTTCACCGTATTGCGCTGGAGCGAGAACTCATCCTGTTTCGATCGTTCAGAATTCCGTCAAACATGCTCGTTCAGTACTCGGGCCGACCTTCTCTCTTCCTTCCTGGTGCCATTGTCATCTGGGGAGTCATCAGTTTGGCCACGGCCTTTGTGAAGAACTTTGGTCAGGCAGTGGTAGTCCGTGAGTTCTTCTTTTCCAGCTTTCGACAGCTTACTCCGTCACTTACGTCGCTCTCCTTTCGCTGCAATCGTCAAGGTTTCTTCCTCGGCTTTGTCGAAGCTGCGTTCTTCCCTGGTGCGATCTTGGTCCTCAGTTCATGGTATCGACGAAACGAGCTCGGTCTTCGAATTACGATTCTTTACTGCGGTTCCCTCATTTCAAACGCTTTCGGTCCCTTGATCGCCTACGTGAGTATCTTCCACCTGCAGCAAATGTAGCGACGTCGTTACGCGGACTATACTGACCCTGAACCTTTCGTTTCGTCTTCAACAGGGAATTCTCGAAACGATGGAAGGAGCAAAAGGAATGCGAGCATGGCACTGGCTATTCATCATTGAAGGAGCTCTCACTTGCTTCGTCGGTGTGATCACCGCTTTCAGTGAGTGCTTCTACTTGAATTCCGACGATCATCTTTCTCGAACTGACGGACGTCTTCCCTCGCAACTCACGACAGTCCTTCCCGATTTCCCTCACAACTCTCGAGGATTCTCCGCTACCGAGAAGCATCTCGCCGAGACCAGGATGACTGAAGATACCGGTATGAAAGATGAGACGAAGGTTTCGACTTTCCAAGCTTTGAAAATGGCTCTTTGCGACTACAAACGTACGTATCTCTCGCTATGTACCCGACCACTTCTCAGCACTGACGTTCTGTGCCACTGCTAGTCTGGGTCATGGCTCTCTCGCTCACATCGATGACGGTCGGACTCAGTTTCAACCAATTCTTCCCTCAACTCACGGCGTCCCTCGGTTACGCGAAGCAATTCTCCCTCCTCCTCTGTGCTCCTCCTTTCGCTTTCGCTGCCATGTGAGCTGAACCGCGCTTCTCAAGTCACTCTTGAAACTGACCCTCTTTTCCGTTCTAGTTGCGCATTCTTCGTTTCTCGCCACTCTGACAAGACCAATGAACGTTACTGGCACATCGTCATCCCTGCTTCGATTGGAATCATCGGCTTCATCATCGGAATGTCGACCCAAAACTGTCAGTTTTTCTCTCTCCGCTCGAACCGAGACAAAGCTCATTCTCGCTTCATTCACAGTTGGAGCTCGTTACTTCGCCCTCTTCCTTCAAGCTCAATCCTACTCCGGATTCGTCTGTTTCCTCGCGTGGGTTTCCGCTACGTGAGTCTTAATTTCCTCGACTTCGAAGGATACGGCGTTCAAGGAGCTGACTTCTCGCTGTCACAGTTTCGCTCGCCCTTCGATGAAGCGTGCCGTATCGATCGCTTTCGTCAACGCTTTCTCTCAGCTCGGTAACGTCGCCGGAGCTTACTGCTTCGACGCTTCGTGGGCTCCTACCTACGCGAAATCCTACGGTGGGTCTCCCCTCCTGCTTCCTCTCGCTTGGGATCCCAGCTTATAGTTCGTCCATTCCACAGCCATCTGCATCAGTACCTTCGTCTTTGCCATCGCCGGCTGCACTTTCCACCGATGGACTCTCGCCCGTCTCAACAAGCGACTCGAAGCGAGGGATGAAGGTGAAGTTCTCGGTCAAGAACACAAGGGACTCGATCCCATGGATTTCCCGGCTGGATTCCGTTACACTTTATAGAGCGGTCTACTTTGTGTCGTGGTTAGACTCCAGGGTATATATTTTCTTTGTGGATTTTTTTGTCTAGATTTCACTTGGTTCTTCCGCGTTAATGGTCAGTACGTATCCTCCTCCTTACTGGTGTGAGCTCGTGGGACCTCGAGAGCTTCAGCGACCTGCAAGACGGAGAGGGCGGCGGTCAACAAGGCAAGGGTTGCAGATGATCAAAGCTTTCGTATCGCCACTTCAACCTTCGTGCTCCTGCTCTATACCTCCAATGTGAATCGATACAGACTCTCGTAGCAGCTTTTTGGCTGTAATCTGATGCAGGCGAGTCCGGGCCCGCGTCCCTATGGTGCTGAGGCGAGGTCTAATCTTCCTTCGACTCGCGCAGATTCCGTCAAACATGCTCTTTCAATACTCGGGACGGCCTTCGCTCTTCCTACCAGCCGCCATTGTCATCTGGGGAGTCATCAGTTTGGCAACGGCCTTTGTCAAAAACTTTGGTCAGGCCGTGGTAGTCCGTGAGTTCTTCTCTTCCCTGCTCTCGACAGCTCACTCCGTCACTTACGTCGCACTCCTTTCGCTGCAATCGTCAAGGTTTCTTCCTCGGCTTTGTCGAAGCGAGGTTATGCTCGAGACGAGAGCAGCACACATAACTGCGAGGAAATCGAGGATCTCGGGGAACTTGAAGGAGGAAGAAAAGCCCTCGTCCTGCCTCCAGTGATCGGCTTCTATGGGGGTTCACAGCACCGGAGCATAGAAGCTTACACTTGCCACGAACGAGCCTTGCCTGAGACGGAGAATGAAGGCGAAAGAGCCAACTCACGACGAACGATTCGGGTGCACAGTTCGTCGTCCTTTCGAATCGTCGTTTCGAAACCTCGCACGCTCTCGTGCACGAGTCCTCAAATTGTCAATTGATCGAGGAAATTCGAGGATTGCACCGCCTACCAATCTGCGGAACTTGCTCGCAGCAGCTCGAAAAAAGGTCCTCTCTTCTCATCTCTCTCTCTGCTTCCTGCTCAACCGGACTTCATCGACTGCATCTCGCATCTACTGTACACGGAAACGACTCTCACACCTCAACGCTCGATCCTCCACCGTCTTCATCAAACTTCCTTGATCTGCAGCGCCTCCCTCTCGATCATCAATCTTCATAGACGACTATGCTAGGCTTCCATCATTTCGTAAGTCTCCACATCCTGCTAGAATGCTAGATCTGCACAGGGAGACGGGGCAGGAGGCTCGAGGTGGAATGAGGTCATTCTCATCTCTCTTGAAGCCTCATGGACGCTGGATCACGGGCGGAGAGCTAAAGACAAGGCGGTGAAACCATACGGCTACTGACCTGTTGCTCGTATATACAGGGAACCTTTCTCCTTTTCGCCGCGTTCGTGCTCCTTCTAGTGTCATGTTTGACCTCCCCTCTATGTGAGTTCCGCGGTTGTATCCATCCATCCGGACCTTTGGCTAACACCTCTCGGTACTCCCTAGTCGGACCTGATCGAGATTTCGCTATCGCAAAGGTGAGCTTGCAAGATCTCCCGATTTCTTTCCGAAACGATTCTCTAACTCTTCGTTCTTTCGTTTCGCTCATAGGCTCGAGTCGCAGCTTCAATCTCTGCTACTTCGTCGATCTCGGTACCAGTGACAAGTGATATCAAATTCGGAGTTTTCGGGTACTGCTACAACATCGCAAAGTGAGTCGAATTTCGTCAGAATCTACCTTGAAGCTTTCTCACGATCTCCCCTCTCCCGTCTCCGTTTTCAGTGGACAAGACCAATGTAGTCCGACCCAACTTGGGTACACGATTCCTCCCATCATCAACGAAATCGCCACGATCACGGGAAACGGAGTCGATCAAAGTACGCAAGACACCATTCGGTCCGTCACGAAGGCCTTTGTCGTCCACCCGATCGCTACCGGAATCGCTTTTCTAGCATTCTTGATTGCGGCGTGTTCGGATCGAATCGGATTCCTCTGCGCCTCGCTCTTCACCCTCTTCTCGTTCATCGTAACCGTTGTGTGCGTTGTGCTGGATATCGTCTTCTTCTATGTCGTAAGGAGGTACGTCGAGAACAACTACGATGTGAATGTCGACATTAATTATTCTGCCGGTACTTGGGTGTAAGTTTCTCAGTCACTCTCACCCGCGAGAATCGAAAGCTGACAATTTCGTTTCCGTCTGTAGAACCGTTGCTGCTCTGTGCTGTGAGTTTGTCGGGTTCTTTGCGACATGTTGCGCATGCTTGACCGCAAGGAGAAAAGCGCGACGAGCGAACACCTGGTAGACCCTAAATACAAATTTTATCATCCCTTGTTTTCCCTTCCTCCGTATTACTACCTTGTATCCGCATACATCCTCCGGATTTGCTTGCTCGCTGGACGAAATAGACACTTTTGAATTTCCCAAAATTCGACTTAGCGAAATGAGAGCGATCGACTGGAGTTGTTCCTCACTTCTCACTTCGACCTCAGCCATACAGCGCGTTCTACAGCTTCACAGAAGAGCACCTACCACACAGTACCGCAGTCAGACCCTCAGCAGCAACCGAATTAGCTAGAAGTGATCTAGCAGTCTCATCAGTAAGTTCCATCTCTCCGCGCTCTCTACACTGCTCTACCCGCTTCGGTACCACATTTGACTCACATGCACCCTGACTAACCATTCTCTCCGCTCGCAGTGGCCCGTAATGAAGAGAAAGCGCAATCCATGTTGTATCGATTCCGAGAAGCCCAAGCGGCCGAACTCGGACTCGCGCAAAAGACGGATCGTCGACCACGAGTTGCCGCGAGTTGTAAAGACTTGAGACAGTGCGAGAGGTGGAGGGGAGAGATCTTGAGGGAAGTTAGTAGGAAAGTTTCAAAGATTCAGGATGGTCAGTCTCGTCTCTGCTCTATCCGTCGTCGTGAGACGATGACTGATGGCGGATGACTGTGTGTTGGCAGCTGGGTTGACGGATTACGAGATTCGGGATTTGAACGATCAGATTAATAAATTGTTGAGGGAGAAATGGCATTGGGAGAACCAGATCATCGCGCTGGGAGGTGCAAACTACAAGAGGGCAGCGGGGAAATCGACGGATGCAGACGGCAGAGAAGTACCAGGGCAACGAGGTTACAAGTGAGTTGTATTTCCCCTCTCGAGGGAATCTTTTCCTTGCTCTCTTCCGCTATCACTGCTGATCACGGATATCGTTTGTTTCGATAGATACTTCGGTCGAGCAAAAGAACTACCGGGAGTACGGGAACTCTTCTCGACGTCAGCCGCGAACGAAGCAGAATTAGAATCGTACAAAACTATAAAAATCTCCCTTTTCGATAACGCTGCTCCCGAGTACTATGGAGATCAAGCTGAACAAGGGGAGAGCGGGAAGAAGCTGCTGGAAGATGAGCTAGAGGCTGAGAAAACAGGTAAGGCCATCAATTCCTCTCTGTCTCGATTTTGCGATCTTCGAGATTTTCTCGCGGTCGGCCTATGTCCGCTCGTATGTTGAGAACGACTCACTGACTCACTCCTTTATTGCTGATAGCGTGGGAAGAAGCAGTCGAAAACCTCGAAGGCGAATTCGAACAATTACCGTCAATTCCTCTCCCCACTCGATCAATCATCAACCTCTCCTCCACCTCCTCGACCGATACGCCCATGACAACAACAGAAGAAGAACCCGAAGCAGTGAATCAAGATGGGAAACGTAAAGCCTCAAGCGCAAAATCTTCGACGAAGAAAACAAAACTCTCGGATGGATCCGCTGTCGCTTCTTCTTCTTCGAATGGACAAGCACAAGGGTTTGAGAGTATCTTCGAACCCGAGTTGCTGAAGCAACCGAAGCTATTGACGATGGAGGAGATGGAGAAAGCTTTGGTTGGGAGACAGAAACAAATGTTGCTCGAGGAGTATGGAGCTTGAAGTCGCTATTCTCGTTTGTTTTTACTGTTTGATGGTGTCATGAGAAAGTCCGTGTTGTAGCATCAATTCCCTCTGCCTGATTGGGACTCGAGAGAGAGACATAGCAGAAAGAATTCCCTTGCATTCCTCGTCAAAACTCAGCTGATTCCTCTCTTCCCACATTCCTCAATCAGTTAGTGTTCCTCATCGCTCTCGACCCCCTTCGGTACCTGGCTCAATGATCACCACGGTGTTCCCGCTCTCGCAGTGACGCTCTTCAAGCTGCTGGTTACAGGGAGAGCATTCAGCAGTGCGCGCCACGGCTGAAGGGAAGAGCTCTTGTCTACATATGCGAGCAACGGATGTCAGACGACGACGAAAACTAGCGTTTGGGTAGCTGTCGCCGCTTCGACAAGCTGAAACTCGAAGACTCTCGAGACTCCAAAATGGCTGAGACTCGAAAGTCGCGGCGCTGTCCGTGCGACAGGTAGAAAAGGACAACGGTCAACGAAAACCGACCTTACATAGCACAGAGACCAACGGAAGCCAGACAGACACCTTCAAACGAATCGCTCAGACTCTTCCCGACGCTACATCCTTTGTTTCCGACCGATCTTCCTCGACTTCTCTGACTTCTTACAGCTCGAATGCACGACCAGAGTGAAGACGTCAAGACTGTTTGGTGTAATGGGAAATTGCGGTCAAGAACTGTTACAAGGCATCAAGAACCGTCCCAACTTACCCATTTTACCAGATCGACCATCTCTCGTCGAAGCTTAACCTGATTCCTCTCGATCTCATCTCCTTGATCAGACGAGTCTCGCGACCGGTCTTGTCAGAGTCTAGTAATTGGTCCCTCCATGACGCTTCTGGTCCTGACAGTGGTTCGTAAGGACTCTGGCTCATATGATGGAAATTGATCGTTTTCAGACTGCTCGTTGCCGAAAGGGCCTGAAGGAACGGATCAAACGAATTGGGCGAAATTTTGTGATTGTATTCGATAGAGAGGCAAGAGAGGCCCGAAGGGAGAGCGTTGGCGAGGGTTTTGGTTAGGATTTCGTCGACAGAGGTGTGTCTGCCGACTGATTCGATGATGAGGAGGAAACGAAGAGAGGAAATCGGCGAGAGGACGCGAGCGACGACTGTGTCTACCGTCGAGGGTTCGTAAGGTAATTTGAGGGCGAGACGTTCGAGGTGGACCAAAATCGTAAGATCCAGATCGGGAGTGAGGTGAACAGACAGATAACGGAGAGATTGATGGGAGCGTCTGAGAATCGACGCTAAAGACAAGGCCGATTTGAAGCTGCCTGTTGGGTATGGCTGTTCAAAACCTTCGTACGCTCCTCGTGCAGCGACGTTGGCGGAATCGAGTGGATGGCGAGGACGGAGTCCAAACGAGGGGATCCTCTTGTCCTTCTGTGATCCTTGAAAGCATTCGACGACACTGTCCATCGGTACCAAGAGTGCGTGCGGGATACGAGTCAACCAGACTCGTTGCACCGAGGGCAAGAGTCGAAGAAGTTTGTCGAACAGGTCCGTCGCTTCGAGGGGAGGTTTCGGGGGCCCGAGGGCATCGACGTCTTCCAGAACCACAGAGAAGCCCTCCAAATTGACGGTACGAACGAGGGAACAGAGATGAGGGTTTTGTCGGAGTTTCGAGAGGAGAAGCCTTGTTTGGGTGGACAACCCATAGGTCTCTAGTTGTCCATTTTCATTCCGATTGATCCAGCAGACAATTCTTATGCGAACGGTGTTGTAAAGTCGGGGTTGAGCAATGGAGAGAAAGAGTCTTGAGGTGAGACAGCTTCGAGCGAGATCTTGTTCGTCCTCGACGTGTTCGAAAATGCATTCGAGTGCGTCGTACGGGAGGAAGGAGATCATCGAACTGGCTAGGTCGGATCGAGTCGGGGACGAGTGACGAGAGATAGAGCGAAGAGGAGGAGAGTGAAGGGGAGCATGCGAAGTGAAATGGTGCCAGCGAATCAGACACGACGCTCTAAGGTAGTAGAACCGAGAACGACTCACGAAGCGGGAACGCAGAAGCTCGGGTCGGAGGGAAAGGGGAGTGAGAAAGAGAAGAGATTCGTCTTCGAGGGGTCCGCATTTCATTCGAAAAGCGATCCGTGTCGTCTTCCGCGGAGAAGAACAGCGACGGCGACGAAGACAACCTCAACCTGTCTGCTATTGAGTCTATTCCGACGAGAAGACACATGATATCGTTTGTGTTTCTTTTGTTTTTGCACAAAATACCTGAATATGAAAGAGCTCGACTGTCGAGCTCTACCTGCCTCGACCTACCGAAAATGCTAATGACCTTTATATGTTGTGAGAGAGAGAGAAGATGAAGAGTGTAGCTGGAACAGGTCGAAAGAAAGAGGAGGAAAGACAAACAGAGGAGAAAAGGAAGAGGAATACTAAGGAAAAGAGTCGAGAGATACGCCGGTTTTTCGCCAACTTGGTTTATCTATTGAGCAGCCTTGACAGCGGCAGCGGCAGCTATAATCGATCGCGAGCATGTCAGTTCATCCGGTCATCGATTGAAAGGGGGGGGGGGGGGGGGGGAAAAAAAAAAAAAAAAAAAAAAAACAAAAAAAAAATATAGCAAAAATGAATAAACAGAAAGAAAAAAAAAAAAAAAAA